>NC_135490.1:43315373-43399420 GCF_052094955.1 Ictidomys tridecemlineatus
ACCCTTTTTTTCCAAATACGGTTCAAATATAAAAATTCCAGAGCTTAGGGCTTTATATTTGGTGCAGCCATTATTCAACCTTACTACTGTCAGAAGTTCAGGGCCATGAAAATTTTAGCTCTTAGGATCCTTAGGAAAAAACAATTGACCTCCATGTTCACATATATCACACTATAAACTGTACTCTTAATATTCCTTATTAACTATGAATATTTGTCCCAAGATGGGACATTTATCCTGTGAAATTCTCTACATCAAAGTGATCTCTGTATTTTATGTCATACCCACATTCTACTTATTATCTGAAACACTCTTTAATATTTTGATTAATACAACTATTTGCTATATTGAAAACTACGTTTATGTTCAGACAGGCAGGGTATCTGACTGGGAATACTAGAGGTAGCATTCTTTTCTGCATCAACTGTTTCTTGAGTTCCCTACACTGTACCAACATCTCTTAGAGAAACTACCTTTAATGCCCAAAACCCTTACTTTGAATTTACCAAGGTGTCCTAGGGATTCTTAGGATAACATTCTGGTAGCCTGTTTTACCAGCAAAGTCCTCAGTGTAGACAGACATATATGTAGTGAGATGGAGCCAAGTCTCTGAGCGATGAGGCCCACTTGATGTACCCCCTTGACATCCCGAAGTTTTGGGACATTAAATATATTACTGGAAAGCCCTAACAGAATTCCTTCAGGAAAGTATAAAGTCAGCCAGGGTGTCAGTGAGCAAATGAAGGTAGAATGGAATGATTTACATCTCCATCCCAGATTATATTCAGATAAGGAGGTTCCATAATCAATAGTTGACTATGGTGGGGGCTGAATTCCTAAGAAGAATTAACTAAAATCTTCTAAGTCTACGAAAAAACCACTCTACTCTGAAGATTCAAAAAGTAGCACAAAGATTTTATTTTCAGACAGGCAGGGTGTCTGACTGACAAGGTAGTTGGGCAGGGAGCCATGTGAAGGAAATCTTCCTGAAGAGAAGTCAGGAATCACATTGAGCCAGAAAAAAACTGAGCTTATCATTGTAATTATAAATTGAATGTATACTTATTGTACATTACTTGGAAATGCATTCTAAAAGACTAAAATGATTCATAATTTCTATCACCCAGATACAATCATAATTAACATTCTGCTCTATTTCCTCTCCTTCTGTAAAAGTATGTTTATTGGTCAGTAATTTGAAGTTGTTTTACATATACTCTTTTGCATTTCATTTTTTTTACTTAACATTGCAAGCAGAATACTTTTCCACTTTATTAGGTATTATTTGCAAACATGATTTCAATAAGTATATATATCCTATTATGTAATTTTACAAACTAAGCAGTTTTCATTGTTAGACATTTGTTTCAAAATTCATGCCATATAAATCATGCTGAATCAAATACCTTATTACTTAATTCTTTTATGGATATTGATTATTACATAGTATATAGTCCTAGATATAGAAATAGTAGAAAAGGAAAATTAACACTTCTAAGACTCCTGACACATCATAAATAATTGTTATAAACAGCATAGTTTGTCATACATAAAATATTAAAGCATATGTAATTTTTATTAATAATTTGCAAGTCAAAAAGATTATACCAATTTATATTGCCATTGCCATATCCTTTAACTATCATTTTATCAGAAATACTTCTCTGGATCCCATTTGAAGTTTGTAATGAATCCCAAGTTCTATCCATCCATCAACACCAATCACCTACTTCTAGTTTCTGTGCTGCTGTCAGCTGTGGCACTAGCTGTATTTCAGTCCGTCTAACTGATCAATCAAAATGATCCAATGTTCCAACAAGCCCTCTCTAAATCTAATCCATTAGGGACATTCAGGACACAGTTAATACTTTCTAAAATGTGGTTTTAAGATAGAAAGATTGACACAGAAACAGACAGACAGCACATATGTCCACATCAAAATGAGGATTGTTCTGCATGGTTTGGTATCCTCTACAAAAAAACTTTCTTTTACATAAATCCTGTCCAACACAAAAGTAGCAAAGTTACCTTTCTATTTCATCAAGCACTTAAGACACTGTTACTATAAACATTTGCTTCTCCATCCCACATGGTAAAAGACACTTTTGATTTAATACAAAGACTTGTGTTGCAGTTGCCTTCCACTTGAAGGTAAGGATGATTTATAACAGCTAACTTACAAATGTGTTCTGCACACAATCCAAAAGGACTGGTCACTATTAAAATTGGGAAGAAATTAGCTCCCTAAAAGGCAATATCATATCCCTTATGCAGCTGTTATGAACTTCCACTTGAAATATAACATATTTTAAGCCTGTGTTCCTATTTTTTCCAAGTCTGGATTTGATATCAAACTCCATACTATTACAGCAGTGGGCAAGTGTGTTTTGTAAAATTGTAAAATTTCACCCCAGTGTTTCTTATGATAACAAGAACTCAATTATCTTGTAAGAAAAATGATCCCTCTTCCTTGAAGTTTCATCATGAATTTCTCTGGTTTTATCACCAAGTCAACATGGGGCTGTTATCGAAGGCTTTTTGCACCACTGTTACAAGTGAACTCTACAAGATCAGTAGCTGTAGACACTACATTGCATAGAACGTTCATTTCAGTTTGAAGGTCAAGGGTGGGGTTTCTGCCCCAAATCCCATAACTTTCCACAACACAGGCCATGTGTTCAGCATTAGATTCATATTTTAGATCGTGAACAAAACCAAAACACTGCAGATGAATATTCAAGATAAATTAAACAAAGACAAATATTAACCTATGGTCTCAACACACATAGTCTGAGAACACTGTGAGGACAGGGAACACACGTATTTATCATTATAATAGACACTTTAAACAGTGCATGTAGGAGAGATGCTTGTTGGAAAAGGAAGAAAATGGAGGAAGGAAGTGGAAAAAACGAAGAGAAAGGAGGAAGGGAAGGAGAGAAACAGGGAAGGAAGAGAATCAGAGTCAACACCCACATGCAACATCTCAATTAGGTTTACCACTCATTTGCTGCTGGTCCACCTGTCCTTAAACTCTGATGCTATTTGTTTTGATTTATAACCTTTGTCAAACCTGACTTTGACCTGGGCTCCTGGCTTTATTTTCTTTTACTACTGATTTTGACTTTGTAATACAATCCCACTAGTTGGTGTTTGGGCCTGTGGTCTATGATTACTATCCTTAGTCTGCCGTTCAAGTGGATTACTTTCTTTTTTACAGGTTCTTTTGTGTACATCATTGATTTAACTTGGAACTCTCTAAAATGGACTTGAGCTAAATTTGCCATTTAAACAGAAACAGTCAAATCTCCTAATGCTGAATATGAACCTCACCATAAGTTCAACTAGCCCAGCTGTTTCAAGAGAATTTATAGTCAGATTTCCCTGGAACTCTAAATTTTTAATTGCTCTGAAGGTAATTCCAAGTGTTCTAATGAATCTTCAATAACAACCAATAGAACTCAAAAAGAAAAAATTGTTACATGCAATTTAGGAAGCATTTTCCCATCTGCACAAAAAGTAATTACCATGAAGGTTGTCTACATAGAGAACAGCTAAAAGTAAACAGAGGCTCTCTGACAGGTGAGATTGTGTGCTTCCCACCCTTCCCTCTTTCTCTCCCTCCCTCCCTCCCTCTCACTCACAGACACCCAAACACTAACAAAAGTATTTGAAAGCTTTTCTTAGATTTAGGTAGTCAGTCTTTGATAGTAGTAAAAAGAATATAACCTTACGTTCATATGTTTACAATTATGTTTACAATTATGTGTATATGTATCTATGATTCTAAAACAATATATTGTTTTTTCTTTTCTTCCTTCCTTCTTCCCTTTTGTAGTACTGAAGTTGGAACCAGGGCTTCACAAATGCTAGGCAAGTGTTCTACTCCTGAGCAACATTCCCAGCAAAATATATTGTTGTTGTTAAATAAAACTGAGATCAGAGACTTGGGAAGCCAAAGCAGGAGGATTACAAGTTTGAGGCTAGTCTCAGAAATTTAGCAAGATCCTGTACCTTATCTTTAACAAAACAGGAAAAGGGCTGGAGATGTACCTGGATTCAATCCCTAGTACTGGCAGGGATTGGAGGGAGGGGTTGAAAGAAAACACCCTGAGAAATAGTCATAGTCAGAAATTTAGAGTAAATAAAAGAATGAAAATAACCTGTATTCTATTACCCTGAAATTAATGCTAAATCAAATTTTAACAGGTTTTTCTATTTTTATGTGATTTACTGTTTTTAAAAGTGATTCTATGAGTCTCTTATGTTTTTAACTTACATTTTAAAAGGCGAACACACATTTAAAAAGTATGCATTTTACCTGTTTTTAATTGCCAATATCTAGTATGTATTTTATATCACCAAATAATAACTTACTATATTTTCTTTGCTTATTTTGTGTTGTGATAACCTGTGAACTTATTTAAATAAATGACTTTTGACTTGTTTAGAATGTTTCCACCTTAGTTACTTAACTTCTTGGTATTTTTTTTCTTCAAACCCTACAAAATGCCAAAAAAAAGGAGAGAGGGAGGGAGGGAGGGAGGGAGGAAGGAAGGAAGGAAGGAAGGAAGGAAGGAAGAGAAAGGACTCAGAACCTCAAAAACCTCAAAAGGTAATTGTGAGACTACTTATATAGTGTACATAATAAGCATTAAATAAGCATAGATTCTTATCTTTTATTTTTCCTAAAGTGAGAACGTATTATTAGCTTCCATACTCCTCCAAAGAGAAATTTATCAGCAGTAAAAAGAGATCATAAGTAAATATTTCATCATGCATTTTCAAACAATACTGATAATCTGGATAAACGCATAGTTGACTTTTCCTACTTGTACCGGGAATTGCAAACAAATTTAAGATGGCATATTAAATTCAATCAATTTGAATTGGAAATTGTGAGATTATTTTTAGAGCACATTTAGAGAAAATGAAATTCAGTATTTCTATAAAGTAAAACTTTTTTTTATTGGTTGTTCAAAACATTACAAAGCTCTTGACATATCATATTTCATACATTAGATTCAAGTTGGTTATGAACTCCCAATTTTACCCCAAATACAGATTGCAGAATCACATAGGTTACACATCCACATTTTTACATAATGCCCTATTAGTAAATGTTGTATTCTGCTACCTTTCCTATCCTCTACTATCCTCCCTCCCCTCCCCTCCCATCTTCTCTCTCTACCCCACCTAGTGTAATAAGAGGTTGTGAGGGGAATGGGAAAATAAACAAGGAGAGAAAGGAATTACAGTGAAATTTATTTCAGAGATATAATTTTGAAATTAATTTCTAAAATTAATTATAAGAACTATTTCAAAATTAGATTAATTTACTTACTCAAATTTTAAAATAAATAAATGTTATGCACATCCTTTCTACTGCACACATATAATGGTTTTTAAATGCATAATTTACTCCTCCTAAAATGTATTTTGAATCTTAATTCAATTCATACATTATTTAATTTTTTTGAAAGCTATGGCTATGGTATAGACTATCTCAGAATATACAAAGTTTATTTTAGGACCACAATATTACCTTCTAGAATATCATCTTTTTAATCTTGATATTCCACGGAAATAAATTTACATGTACTTTGAAATTAATCACGTAAAGACTTTTAACTAATTCTGTGAAGTTTTATTTATGTATATTGGAATTTGGAGTGAATGAGTAATTGAAGAAGATAAAATCATATCTTTGAATGTTCTATATTGCACTTGATCTAAGGGATCATTATAGAAATAGAACTGTCCCTAACAAAGACTTCAGAACCACTTAGCACACAAATAGCCATCAGACAAACTAAAGGGGAAGAGCTAGATGACAAAAATATTCAAAACTTAATACTGAAAAGTAATCACAGATACTGTCTTCGATACCATGCCCTGGCTCTTCTTTACATTTAATCCAATAAAAAATGCTTAAAATGATCTTACAAAAGAGGATGCCATGGTTGTAAGAGTCAGAGTGAGGAGAGCCAAGAAGAATAATAGACTCAAAACTCAGAGCTGACATTTCTAAAATGGGATCTAAAGTCAGAAGTAAAATTATGTTCATGAGTTGGAAGCACACAAAAGTCAAATATCAGGATGAATTAAATGGTTGATTAAAAGTGCAGAGATAAGATGACCTTGTAGTTGTACCACTTTTGACTTCCACAAAGAAACATTTCATGCTATAGCCAACTGGCACATGACCATTGTGAAAATCAACTGTAGGAAGCAAGTGAGTAAGACACAAATACAATAAATAAGCCATGGTGATAAGAGTGGAAAATGAAAAAAACATGTGTGGACAAAAGAGAATTCGTCCATCCATAGACTGGCAGGATACCTTCTATTTTAGGCCCATTTGCACACTTCTGATAAACAACATTTTGGCCAAAGTGTCTTCTGTCTGTCCTTTAAAATCCTTTTATACCTGCCTGCTTTTCCTCTCTGTAATTTAATTGAATTAAAAATAAAATATTTGAGCATCAGTTGTCTGTTTATCCATCTATCTGATGTTGGTCTAAGGGGACAAAGAATACATATCTCAACAAGAAACTGTGTTCCTTCTAGGAAGTTGAAAAAGTGTGCGGGCAATGAACAAGTAATACAAATGGATGTCACAAGGTGAGGAGTGAGATTCTTTACAAGGGCAGTGGAAGGAGAGATTACGTTCAGTTGAAGAGATTTAGAAAAGGCTTTATGAAGCAGGTGACATTTCAGAAACAACCTGAAAACATGTAAGATTTCTGTTAAGTGGAGCAAGGGAAGGGTTATTTTCTAGCTAGCATACAACCTATGAATCTGGTTGAATAATAGAGATAGGAGCTAGGTGTGAGAAAGGACTCACCCCTATGTGGCCAGGGTTTCACAAGCAGGAGCTAAGAAACTGCCTCAACATCTCTAGTGTCAATTTTATTCATTCCAAACAGAGATTTTGATGCACTTTCTAATACTTTTTAATTTGTTCCCAACAGCTTTTTCACATTTGGAAAACTAGAAATCAATCTTATGAAATAATGTTTTATTATTTCTAATAATAACTAGGATGTTTCTTAGGATCACAGAAATCGAAATACTTTTCCTTTGTTGGCAACCTTTGGCTATCATTGGTTTAATAAACTTTCTAGAGCTATATGCCTCTTTTACAATGTATCTTTTTGCAGTTATTTTTAAAACTATGTATGCACATCAAGCAAGACATGAAGCCTTTTCTAAATCTCTTCAACTGCATGTAATTTCCTGAAGACTTGACAATTTTCCATGTCAGAATTTAATCTTACATTTCCTTATGTCATTTCCTAAATGAAATATACAAATCATGTGTGTCCATGTGCTTATATTGACATGTGCTGTGATTTTCCAAGTCTTAAAGTCATGCATTGTGCTAGATTATTGAAATATTTAGATACACATTCTAATTCATTTCCCAATTGAGAATATTTTAAGTCAATTATAAAGTAAATTGCATTTACCAGATATAGCTTCATAGGAGATTTTGGAAAGTTCTCTGCTTATAATTTTCTGAAGTATCTAGAGTGCCTCTCCGACTCTATAGAGAGACACAATCTTCTGTCCCTCCTGATATGAATTAGATAATTCTATTGCTCTGTAGATGTTCTGAAGGCTAAAGACTCTTAATGCTAAATTTATTGAGAGAATAGAAATCCCATTTTAGCTGTCTTGTCTCTGCCCTTTGGGTGAACAGAGACCAAAGAAATAAGAATAGATGTATTTATTCACAAAGGATACCCTCACATAGGAAATGCTATGTATTCTTGGAATCTTCTTTAGTTAATTGAAGAGATTATTTATTGAGGAAATAATTTATTGAGACCTGGGATTAAATACATAATTGATTTAACATCTCCAGAGTTACTAGCCATGCATGTTGTAAATGCTACGTATCTAGGAAGCGTGACTCACACAATCCTGTTTCAGAATGTGGGCAAATCCTGGGAAGCATCTCTTTCCTTCCTAATCCCAAAATGTTACTCCTGCTGCCAGTTTTTTCACCTGTACCCTCTCATCTGATTTTTGTCCTTGGCATACAGTTGAGTGCTTTCTCTGCTCTCCTGTATTGCCAAAGCTATTTTGAGCTTTGTGTTCACATTAATTTGAAATACTTTGTTGACCTGTTGTTTACCAGATATTGTTAGGGAATAGAGGAGAAACTTTATAGTTTCTTTCTCTTTCCTGTCTTCATTGACACCAGATTTGAACTTTGTATATGTTGTCTCCCATACTTATAAGTTAAACTTGAAGACCTGAATCAAAGAGCAGAATCTCACTCTGGGAATAAATTTTCCTTGATGCTTTTAATTGTTGATTAATTTGGTGAATCACATAAGAGATGCTACAAGGTTTGGTTGCTGTTGCTTTAAAATGAATTAATAGTTTGATGAAAAATTTCAAACTATAACGCCTGTGACATGAATCTAGAATTGTTAATAATATGTTAGAAAATAACATTCTGAATTATTCCTTAACATAATAAAGAAAATACAGCTAATGTCCTGAAAAAAAAAAGAGATTTGAAAAGGCAGTTTTGTCATTTTTAGTAATATGGATTTACTAAAATCAACAATTCACTGAAATAATGATATGGAAGCGGCAAATAAAATACACCCTTTTCTCTTCCTTTTCATAAAAATGATCAATTGGTCTTATAACATTTAAAAAATTAAGTAAATGTTTTTGTGATATCTGTATACTTTTGGTTTCGTTCTGTTTTCTCTTTCTAAATGAAATCACTTTTTTAAAAGAAAAAAATTAAAATGCCACCTCATGATGGCCATTATGATTTTTTAACACCAAAATTAAATGGACAATTGTAGAGGTTAACCCCCTTGACTTCTTAATCACTTTTAACGTTGACTCCTTCTTCTTGAATAATCTTAAAATTATTTTCTCTATCATTTCCCACAATTCTGATAATTTTCTTTAATTCCTACTACACTGATATTCTGTTTTAGTATCCTTCAGGTTTTATCTTTTCCTCCTCCCTGTAAATATGGGATTTTCTTCTTATGATCCCAGTTAACTTTGTCCTGGAACATTTTAGTCAATCCTATAACTTCAACTACTGTCTGTTCAGCAATGAGCTTCAAATTTATGTTTGCCTATCAGATCTCTCTCTTGAGCTACAGTCAATATGTCCATATACTTTATACATTATCCATCTCTAAATCAATAGATTCCCAGGTACGCTCAGAATTTTTCCTATCTTATTTCTGAACCTAACCCTTCAACACACTGTAATATGGTCACCTTCTACCCAAAAGGCTGAGTCGAAACCTGGGCAGTCAACTTGAACATTTCTATCTTTTCCAATCCACATTGAAACTTTTACCCAGTCCTACTGATCCAACCTCTTTAAGTATCTCCATACCAATCCTGCTCTCTCTGCTCTTACCACTACTATT
The DNA here is from genome assembly GCF_052094955.1 of Ictidomys tridecemlineatus. NCBI lineage: Eukaryota > Metazoa > Chordata > Mammalia > Rodentia > Sciuridae > Ictidomys > Ictidomys tridecemlineatus. The sequence continues at coordinate 43,324,796 of NC_135490.1, forward strand.
TCAATTCAGGCATTTATCATTTTTATGTGAAGTACACAATAACCTCTTAACAGATCCCCTAAGTTCATTCTGAAAATTATCTATCCACTGACCACACTGATCCTAAATCTTTTATTTTCAACACAGTGACTGCAAAGAAATCATATAACAATTTCATCTAAGAGTTGGGGGAGGAGTATGGTAAAAGGAGGGTGACATCTTTAATTAAATAAATCATTCACCATAGAGTAACTGGGAAAATATTATCGACGAAATCATAATTGTTTTATAATGTTTATTTAGAATTGTCAAAATCTTTTAAAGGAGGCCATATTCTTTTTGTGAATATTGAACGAGAGTATGTGTTGTAAAGAAAGAAAGAGGAAAGGAAAAAGAAAAGCTAAGAAACAATTCTGAATAAAATCCAGTGGGTTCACGTTATCCTTAGAATAAAGAGTCATTATGGCCCCGGTTTGTCTGCCACAGCATCTCATCAATGATTACTAAACAGAAATGCTATATAGAATGAAAAGTGAGAAACTGCTATATGAAATGTTAATGACTTTTCACATGCTTTGCACACACTTGAAATACCCCAATTATACCCCCCATGAAGACTCTGCACACACACACACACACCCTCTGATTCCTATTTTCTTTTTCTTCAAACAAAGAAACTCTTACAGTTGCCTTACAAAATCTTGTTTGCCAAAGTCAATTTTGACTCTAAATAACATGCCTCTAGCCTTTGTTTGCAATTTTATACCTTGTGTGAATACCTCTATTATATTACTTATCACAGTGTAAAGAAATGCATGGTTTCTGCATCTCTATTTCCAATGTACAATGAACTTCCTGGGGATAAAAATCGATTTTTTTTTATCTTAGTAACCCCAACATCAAGCCTGACATGTGAATAAATGTTTTCTAAAAACTTGAGGACTTGTAAAAAAGTTTAGTAAATAAGAGGCAAAAACAAATTCCTTAATTCCTTACCTTAGACAGATAAGCTTAGATTTGTTTCTGATGGATATACAATTAAAAGATACTAAGAATTTTGAAGAATTACAATAATGATATATTGATGACCACTCTGAAAATCTGCTTTAGAATGTCTGTTTGTCTGCTTTCCTTATAAATCTTCTATTATGCTGAAGAACTGCACAAAGAGCTGAAGAAATGAAAAGGCTTTATTTAATGCTCACATGGTTTGCACATACTGAAAACCATCCAGTCTGAAAACCAGTCTTTGCACATATAGTAATTGTGTGACAGATAGTCTCTGGCTTGTCACACAATTACTATATACACAGTATGGAACTAGAATCCAAAGTAAGCTAATACCTCGAAGCCAACTACACAATCAGGGAAAGAGTCCCTATCCGATCTTGTGATGAATGCTTCCTATCCTTGATCAGCACCTGAGCACTGTGGGGCACTAGGATCCAACAGGCTGTCAATCAGGGCACATGGTCCAGTCTTCAGTCAACCCCTCCCTCTACAGCATTCTTAAAATTACTTCCTTGACTCTTTAACCTCTAGTTAACCACTCAACTCGTTATTACCTATTTGAAAGAAATTTATTTATATATTCTTTCAAAAAATAAGGAATAGTCACCTTTGGCAAGCTCTATGCCTGGTGTGTGGGAGATTCAATTTGAGAACAAGTGATGTCCTTGTCCCTATGAATTTTTTATCTTTTGGGGGTGGGATAAGCATTTTTCAAAAACTCACTTAAATCTGCACAATGCTGTTGTGGCTGAGTCAGAGAAAGAGGCTGGCAGGATCAGGAGGGCAGTGCAGGAGCTGTTAAGGCAGGGGCATCATCGGAGCGGCTGGGCCCAGGCCTTGAGTCTGCCAGTGCCCTGTGGATGTGAATCACTGCTGCACAAGCACCAGGGGCAGAGCAATTGATTGGCCAGTCAGGCGTGAGCACTCAGGATGAGGCCTCTGTAGGGCGCTCCTGGCCTGTCAGCTTCTGCTGCACTGCTGCTGCTGCTGCTGCTGCTGCCCAGGGCCCAGTCAGAGGAGCATCAACACATGTTCCCAGCAGAGGCTCCATCTGGTAGTCTCTAACTTAGGCCACTTCTGACCTTAAAGTCTCCAGTTTCCCAGTGGAAGGCCTGGCCCCAAAACAATCTCTTGCATTTGGTCTAAAGTTGATCGGTGGTTTAATTGCATTTTCACATTCAAGATTGGATGTTAAGGACTCTAGGAGTGGCTTTCACTTAGGACTGTATGGTTGTCAGAATGGTGGACTGGAGCAAGGCAGGAAAGTCAGTTTCAAGATACAGAAGAAGTTGTCTTATGGATGAATACTGTTGGGCCCTTCCAAAATCGCCTGGAAACATATAAGTACTTTTCACTTCTAATCTGTGTGGGGTCAAAAAAGTAACAGTCATTACCATGAAGCTCTAGGAGAAATACTTCAAGGAGTTGAAATGGAATTTAGTGGTCTGGATATTAAATTTAAAGATGATGTGATGCCAGCCAGTTACTGTGAAATTGATTTTGATAAAGAGAGATGCCTTTGTTTATGCCATCAAAATTCACTACTGGTACCAGATGTACATAGTTGATTTAGCAATATGGGGTATTATTGGTGAAGCAGATGAAAATGTAGAAGTTTGTTATCTTTGGACCTACAAAAAGCTTGAAATAGATTTTAATGGAAATTTAATTGTTGGAGGAAATGTGAAACTGTTCCCAATACCAAAACACAGGTGTCATATTTGGTAAAATGGAAAATGTCAGATATAAAATTTGAAGAACGATTGCACAAATATCTTGATCCATCCTTTTTATAACAGGGGATTCACTGGTTTTTAATTTTCAACTCCTTCAGGATGGTGATCTTGATAGGCTTAGTTTCAATGATTTTAATGAGAACTTAAGGAAAGATTATGTCTGGTTCAGTAATGAAGAAATGGCTGACATGGATAGACTTAGGAGATGGATATGGATAGAAACAGGTGCATGGAGATGTATTTAGATCATCAAGACACTAGCTAATATTTTCCTCTCTACTTGGTTCTGGATTTCAGATATTTCCTGTGTTTCTCATTGTTATTATTATTGCAATGATAGAAGATTTATATATTTTTCTATGCTGCTACATCACCAATGAATGATTATTTTGGAGGAAGTCTGTATGCTAGACAAGGAGAAAAGAGATGGATAAAACAGATGTTCACTGGGGCATTCCTTATCCCAGCTTCAGTGTGTTGCAGGCCTTCTTCATCAATTTTATATTTATTTATTACCATGCTTCAAGAGCCATTCCTTTTGGAACAAAAATCTAAATCTTATTGGTATAATACTCCGCTGAAATTTGTTAGGTCAGCCCAACTTCCTTTGTTGTGCCAATGCTATGCCTTGTCCTATACTGGAGAAAAAATATTTTATGTAGCCTGCAGTTATTGTTTGCCTGGGACAAACTTTACCTTTTGGCTTATCTTTATTGAAATGTATTTCATTTTCACATCTATTATGTCTATGGCTTCATAATGCTGGTTCTGGCCATCCTTTGCATTGTTACCATCTATGTGATATTGTGTGCACACACTTCTTGCTAAATGGGATTATAGGTGGCAGTGGACAAGTTTTCTCTCTGCTGAATCAACTTCAATCCCTGTTTACACCTATTCGCTTTACTAATATTTTTTTTTGAAACAAAGATGTATGGCTTACTTCAAACATTTTACTTTGGATACATGGTGGTATTTAGCACAGCCTTGGGGTAATGTGTGGAGCACTTGTTTACATGGGAACAAGGGCCTTTGTCCAAAAAACAAAAAATCTATACTAATGTGAAAATTGATTAGAGGCACAAGAAAACCTGGAACTTTGGATCAATTTCTCTTTTATATGGGTAGAAGTCAGTGCTGTTTTCATCTAAACCCTGAAAGGAACTCAGAAAGGGAAATGGCCTTCCTGATAATAGGTGGCTCTCCATGATCTCCACAAGTCAACAAAAGCACTCCTAATAGAACGAAAACCTCAGGCAGGACCACATGGTGGTCATATCCAAAACTATGTGGAGACTGACTCTGAGGCAACAGAAATTACTGAGCCAACCTTTTTCTTACCAGGCATTACCTACCCCAGGTTTGCCCAGAACAAGGGGAAATGGCCATTTAGGGAACAACCTCTTTCCCAACATGGACTGTGACTCTCCAGTAATCTTCCCACCCCTGAGACAAAAGTACAAAAGTGATTGAAGATGCTCAATCACCAAGCTGACTCACTTCGTGACCCTGTCCTGACTCACATCTTGGAGTCATTGAATAAAAGACAGAATCTTCTAAGGGTCACTCTTCCATGTTTCTTTCTGAAATGCTTCTGTGTGGCTGTGGAGCCACCAGAAATCTAGGTAAACTGACTCTGACCACAGGTGACAGCCTGGTGAGCTTCAATTGGTGGACATTAGCATCATAATCTTGTTTCTAATGTTATTTGACTCAGGTCCCAATATCTACTTTAAAATTCAGAACTTTTTTCAGCATCACAGATTACTCTGAACCGGTCTCTACATCCAGCTGCCATTTTGCAAGAGATATGGAAGAAAGAGAAAGGAAGGTGTGTACAATATTCTAAATATGAATTAGCAAAATCCACATGTGAGGACCTCCATGGGTCCCAGGGCCTGCCACTATAACAAAGAGACCAAGGAAAAGACACACAGGGCGGGGAACCTGCAAACCAAGAACTGCACAAAGACATACCAAGTGGTGCATGGGGTGTCTGTCTTAGCCCTTGAGCATGTGTGCCCTGGGGCTGGTTACTTCTGGAGGGAGGAGGGACTAGGGCTAGGATGCAGCCATGTGGAATGCTGACAAGGTGCTGTTCTTGACTTGGTTCTAGGGTGTTCCACGTAATTTTTCACTGTTACACCTTTTTCTCTGTGGTCCCCTCCCCTGCTTTGTACTTGCATTACCTTCCATTACTGTGTCAAATATCTGAGGTAATCAGCTTAGAAAGACAAAGGTATATTCTGGCTGACTTTTGCAGGCTTCACTCCATGGTTGGTTGCCCTGTTGTTCTTGGACCTGGGGTGAAACCACATATCACCCTGGCAGTTCATAGTTGCAAGTGACTCACTTAATGGTGGCTGGGAAGCAGAGAGTGGGAAATTAAGAGACCATGGTTCCTCAGTCCCCTGAAAGGAGGCCCTTAACAGGAAGCTCCCCACTAGCCTCCCCCTTAAAGATCCCACTTCCTCCCAATAGCACCTGTGACTGTGATCAAAGCTTTCTCACCTGGGCCTGTGGGGATCATTCCAGATTCAAACTTTAGTAGTGGCAGTGCTTCATTTAAAAAGGAAAGGATTGGAAGTATACCCTCCACTGCTCTTTTCCTACAGATAGGAATCTAGAGGTGGAGAAGCCAGGAGCCCACTGGGGTCATCCCAGCCACCAGGAGAGGCCACAGCTTGACCAGGGAGGCCAGAGCAATGGAGGCATGGAGTGGAGGCCAGGTTCTGGATGCACTCCAAGTAAGAACCAGCACAGCTGCTGACTACTGAATGGAGCATAAAGAAAAAGAAGATGGCACCAGGGTGGAGCTCAGGGGCACAGCACTTGCCAGGCATGTGTGAGGCCCTGGATTCCATCCCTTGCAGAACAAGAGAATTTTTTTAAAGAAATAAATAGGAGACACAAGGTCAGGCCTGTGTTTCTCCTTCCTTTGTTGCACAACCAGACAATACAAAACTCTTTCAGCTTAGGATGTTATTGGTTACCACTGGGGAAAAAACGCAAAATGCAGGGAGATGTCAGAGAAATCTGCTTTGCAGCAATAACAGTCCCAGTTCCCCTGGCCTGCATTCTTGTCCCTGACAGGGGACTGTAACTTTGTTTCTGTTATACCATTAGCTGAGGATGCCTGGCCAGGGCCCAGCAGGCAGCATTTACCTGGTCCAGGGAAACTGTCAGTCTAGACACCAGAAGAGTCCTGGTTCCTCTGTGTCCCCAGATCACCCACTGGGAAGGTGCTCTTGGAAGGAAGGCTGTCTGCAGCTTCAGTTGTTACAGGGTGGGGACTGGAGAGTCTGTAGCCACCTGCCCTGGGAGTGAGGGAACTGATCCCAGTGACAAATGCAGATGCCTCCTCCCCCAACTCACATGGTTAGTTGATTGGTGAGACCAGAAATCTGCTGCTTTGGGAAAAGAGGGAAAGCAAAATCGTTTCTGCTTCAAGAAACTGCTGATTCCCAGTTATCTTATTTGTTAAGAAAAGGAGATTTCATTTTCCATGTACTTCTGCATTTAAATCTACATTCAGAGCCAAGGAAAAGAGTAGCTCAGATGGGGATCCACACCTTGCCTTGACCTTTATCCCAAAAGACTTGCCCCTGAGGTAGAAAAATCTCCTGTCTTCAGCGGCAGTTGTCTTGGTTTTCCGAGCTCCAAGTAACATACTGTATGCACTCAATTAAAGTTAATTTTGCATGAGTCAATGAAGACTAATCCAATAATATTTCTGAAGCATCCTTAGCATCAATATGTAGCCTGTGCTTCATGACGCTTTCCTTACACAATCTCTCTTACTTGCAGGTCACCTGGCAGAATTCCTTATCTTTATTCACCAGATCCAAGTTTTAGAGTTGTAGTTAGTTTTGCATTCACTCACACAACCATTTATACTGTAACCACTATTTGCCAATCACTGTTTCACAGTAGCTTATGATACATCAGTAAACAAGAAAAATAGTCACCTGCCTTGTGGGTGCCATTCTGATGAAGTAGAGAAGCAGAAAACAAATAATAAAAACAATAAATAATCCAGTAATTCAGAAAAAGTAGATCTATGGGGCTTCAGAGTATCACAAGGGATCTGATGCAGGGAGAGGGACTGTCATCCTAACATCTTATCATAGGAACACAATTTCCAGAACCTGTCTTATATGTCTGCTGAAGAGCAACCTTGACTTTAATTTCATTTAACAGTGTGCCAATATATTAGATGAGAATACCAAAAGCCTAGAGAAAATACAGAAGTATTACTGAGCCTATGGAAAAATGAAATAAAAATGAGAGTGCCTAGGATTCTCAGAAGTTATTTATTCATGAATAACGTTTTAATCATGTTTTGTTTACAAAACTTCAGAGAATATGGAAAATATTTTAAATTTGTCGCTAACTGATATATAAAATGTAAAAATTCTATGTATTTAGAGAGAACCTTGTGATGATTTGATACACCAAATACGGTACAATGTTTATATCAGGTTAAAGACACCTACCTCCTTAAACATTTCCCCTTTTTATATGGTGAAAACATCTGGGCTCTTTTCTTCCACCTTGTTGAAATATACCATATCTAAATGTTATCAATACTCACTACTTTACTGTGCAATAGCATTCCAGAAAATGTTTGCTATTGGTTTTCATTTATTTATTTGTCAATGAGCCTTAATTTTATTTATTTATTTAAATGTGGTTCTGAGATTTGAACCCAGTATTTAAAGGAGCTAGGCAAGTGCTCTGCCACAGAGCTAGAATTGCAGCCATGTTTGCTACTGTTCAGCTTTACTTAATTCTGCAGCACCAGGGACTGAACCCCAGGGCCTTTTGCACTGGGCAAGGGCTTCACCATAGAGCTACACTCACAACCCAGCAGAAAGCATTTCTGGAAGGAGTGAGAGGATGGACTGAATCCTCTCCTGAAAGGAACAAAATTGGGCTACTTCAATTATTTTTTTCTACTTGGTCTCATGGCTTTTCAATTACAAAAGCCATGCATACTCTTTGTCAAAAAAACAAAGATCCACATTGTATAGAGGTTTATCAATTAAGTCTAAATTCCTCAGAGAACTGAGAAGAGTTCTCTTATTTTGACTTTCCTAAAGTATAAGTATGTTAATATATACCTATATTTGTTTCAAAAATATGGAAATGCGTATCTCCTTAACAGATATTCAATTCAGCACAATGGCCTATGATAAGAGAAATGAAGGAGGTTCTCATTCTCCTATTTTTTGTTTGTATGTTGACATTGAGGACTTTACATGTGTATACTTAAAGTCTGATTAAAATGAGAGATATGCAGTGATATTTTATAAACTAACCAGTGCACACTATGATAGTTAACACCCAGTAAGCTGAATAGTAAGTACTAGTTTTCCCCTCCAAACTCATGAAAGAGTAGAGTTTGAATATCCAACTAATTACCTGGGGATTGCCATTAGGAAAAAATCAGACTTCCTTCCTCCATCAATATGTCAAGAAGAAAGCACTTTTTCATGATTCTACCCACCACAGGGCATTGGTCTAATCCATCTTCCATGGCATCTCACACAATGGTCCAACCCAACCCCAGCCAGGCTCTCCACCATCCCCAAGTCTTCACCTGTGGTGTCCTCATGCAGGCCAATGTCAAAAGCCAGCTTATCAGAGACCACCAGATGCAGAGGCAGCACAGATACTAAGAACACAGAATCAGAAGTGATTGCTCAATATTTACAGTCCTGGTGGAGTCCTGTTCTGACAACTGATTTGATATGTCTCTCTCTGCTGCTTAGCCGTTTTCTAAAAATCTGGATCCCTCTGAACAAAGCCCAGGCCTTTATTGGCTGAGGCAGAACAGCCCTAGCACAGCATTCATTAGGAGCAATATTTAAAGGAAATGTGTAATTTTTCCCTCATAAAAGACTAAGGAAATGTGCTGTGTCACAACAAGACAAATAACTGAATATGTGTTTCTACATCTCTCACTTCATGTGATATATTCATGATCCCCAGCTAGAGCACAGTGTGATTGACAGTGAGAACCAGATCCCAAGCAGAAATTGAAAAACTATTCAATTTTATGTTCTACTTCTGTTTTTCCCTTCATTTTTTTAACTCTCCGAAATCCATCCAGAATTACTTGGTTTTAGTGTGCAGGATGTTGTTTTACTAAAATGAAGTTTGATTGTGCATGTGTTTCCCTAGGAGGAATTGGTTTCTCTCCAGACTATCATTGTCTCCAACCCCTAGGTTTTCCTAACCCTATGGTCATGAAGTTTTGGGTCATTTTTCAGACCAACTCTCAGCACCTTGCTAAGTGCCATAAGGAAGAGGACACAAAATGAATGTGGTATGAGCTTGCAGTACACCACCATCTGCAAAAAGCACACTCAGAGCCAGTAATAACAGGACCATGTGAAGAGGACACAGAGAGTGTTCTGGGGATTAGGAAAGGCCAAGCCCCTCTCCAAGAGCTCTGAACAATTAAGGCAAAGTCTAGAACATTCCCATCATGGAACAGGGCCTTCCAGCTAAATGGCAGCCCAGTGAGTATGTGAAGGCAGGAGATGAACTGACTGGGGGGAAGTCAGCACCATAGGGATATGTCATCTATGTGAGCTGGAGACTCAGAATTTGCCACTATGAAGCACTGGCTCTCATGGTTATAGGAGAGGCTTCAAGGGTCTCCAAACCTGTACTGAGTAAGCACAGAACTGTGTGTCTGACCTGGAGACAGAGGCAACCCACAGGGATCCCTGAAGTTCACAGGTTTCAGATATAAACTGTGTTAAATGTCTGTTTTTCTCACGTGGGGGCAGGCCCCAAATTCCTGAATAAGACACCTAAAGCAAAAGAATCAAAAAATGGGATGAATTCAACCTAAAAAGTTTTTTTCTCAGCAAGAGAAATAATATGTGAGGAGAATAGGGAGCCTACATCCTGGAAACAAATTTTTACCCCTCACATCAGATAGAGCTCTAATCTCTAGAGTATAGGAAGAACTCAAACATTTAAACAACAACAAATAAATTAACCAATCAACAAATGGGCCAAGGACCTGAAAAGATACTTCTGAGAAGAGGATATACAATCAATTAACAAATACATGAAAAATGCTCACCATCTCTAGCAAATAGAGAAATGCAAATCAAAACTACTCTAAGATACCATCTCATTTCAATAAGAATAACAGCCATTATGAAGTCAAGCAACAATAAGTGCTGGGGAGGATGTGGGAAAAAAGGTACACTCATGCATTGCTGGTGGAACTGCAAATTGGTGCAGCCAATTTGGAAAGCAGTATGGAGATTCCTTGGAAAGCTGGGAATGGAAACCTGGGAATGGAAACACCATTTGACCAAGCTATTCCCCTTCTCGGACTATAGCCAAAAGACCTAAAAAGAGAATACTACAGGGACACAGCCACATCAATGTTTATAGCAGCACAATTCACAGTAGCTAGACTGTGGAACCAAACTAGATGCCCTTCAATAGATGAGTGGATAAAAAATGTGGCATTTATACACAATGGAATATTACTTGGGACTAAAAAATAACAGTATCATGGCATTTACAGGGAAAATAGTTGGCATTAGAGCAGATTATGCTAAGTGAAGTTTGCCAATCCCTAAAAAACAAATGCCGGATGTCTTCTCTGATATAAGGGATGTGACTCAAAATGGGATAGGGAGGAAGAGCATTGAGAAGAAGGTTACCACTAAATAGGAAAGAGAGGTGGAAGGGAAAAAGAGGGAGAAGGGGAATTGCACGGAAGATGGAAGGAGACCCTCATCATTATACAGAATACATGTATGATGTTGCGAGGAGAAAAAAAAAGGAAGTATATCACATTAGATTGGGTAGAGAGATTTCAGGGGAGGGGGGGAAGGGGGGATAGGAAGGGCAGCAGAATAAAATAATAAAATAATTATTGCTGTATGTATATATAGGTGAGTGTATGACCAATGTGAGTCTGCAACCTGTACAATCAGAAAAATGAGAAATTATACCCCATTTGATTCAAATGTACAAATTGTCAAGAGAATTGTACTGTCATGTGTAACTAATAAAACAATGTTTTATTACAGAAAAAGTAACAACTTTATATTGCTCTGACTTCCCAGACAAAAACAAGGTGGTGCCTGATGAAATCGTCTGTGAATTTCCTCAACAATATTACAGTCCTCAGCACTGCAGTTATTAACAGACATACCGTCTTATAAGTTTCACAGTAACATTGAGGTAGATATAGATGCTATGATTATCCTACAAACTTCATTAAGTGCCATGGAAGCAAGGACTTGGCCTATTCACTCTGTACTCCACACCTAGTATAGTGCCTAGCACACAGACATTGATCAAGCAAAGTGGTTAAAGGACCCAAAGAAATTTTCAGACACAATTAAGTTTTAAAAACCCAGAAAAGAGGTTGTGTGGTGGCAAAAGTGTGCCTGAATCTAGACGTCAGCACCAACATGCAGAGTAGACTCAACTCTAAGACACCATTAACACCGAAATGCAACAAGTAACCTCAGCTTAGCCACCACCCAGTGTGCAGGAGATAGTAGCTGGCTCAACAGACACCAGTGACCAGATAGCTGTCAGGTCCATGGTGAACTGGGATTCTTTTTCATAGTTTTAACTAATTTGTGCTTGGGCATAAATTTTAATGGAATTCATATTAAAATCCCAAAGACAATTCTTCACAGAACTAGAAAAAGCAACCATGAAATTCATGTGGAAAAATAAGAGATTCAGAATAGCCAAAGCAATACTTAGCAAGAAGAGTGAAGTAAGACACACCATAATAGTATAGCTTAAACTGTACTACGGAGCCACAGTAACAAAAAACAGCATTGCATTGGCACCAAAACAACACAGAGACCAATGAACAGTACAGAACAGAAGACACAGAGACAAACTCACAAAATACCGTTATATCATACTAGACAAAGGCACCAAAAACATACATTAAATTTAAAAAGTCTATTCAACAAGTGGTGCAGGGAAAATTGTAAAGCCACATAAAACAAAATAAGAAAGTAAAGCCCTCTCTCTTGACAAAACTCAACTGAAAATGAATCAAAATTTAGGCACTAGAACAGAGAACCTGTGCCTAATAGAAGAAAAAGTAGGCCCACATCTTGACTATGACAGCCTAAGACCTGACTTCCTTAAGGAGACTCCTACATTCCAAGAAGTAAATTCAATAATTAATAAACAGGATAGATTCAAACTAAAAAGTATATTCTCAGCAAAGGACACAATCAATAATGTGAAAAGAGAGCCTACAGAATGGGAAAAAATCTTCCCCACATGCACCTCAGAGCATTAATCCCTAGGATATATGCAGAACTCAGAAAAGTTAACACCAAAAAAACAAATAACCAAATCAATAAATGGGCTAAGGAACTGAACAGACACTTCACAGAAGAAGCAACAAATACATGAAAAAAATGTTCAACGTTTAGCCATCAGAGGAAAGCAAATCAAAACTACTCAAAGATTTCATCTCACCCCAGTCACAAACTTGATTATCCAGAATGCAATCATCAAGTAACAATAAATGTTGGCGACAATGTGGGGAAAAGGGTGCATGCACACATTGCTTCTGGGACTGCAAATTGGTGCAACTATTATGGAAAGTAGCATGGAGGTACCTCAGAAAACATGGAATGGAACCAATATCTGACACAGCTCCCTTTCCTCATTTTATACACAAACGACTTAAAATCAACATATTACAATGACACAGCCACCTTATGTTTACAGCAGCTCAACTCATAACAGCTAAACTATGAAGCTAACTTAGGTGCCTTTCAACAGAAAAATGAATAAAGAATGTGGTGTGTATGAGTATAGATATACGTGTGTGTGTATATATATACACACAAAAAAAACCAATTTTACACACATATATATGATGGAATACAACTCAGCCTTAAAGAATGAAATTATGACATTTGCTGGTAAATGCATGCAGCTTATCATGCTAAATGATAAGCCCATCCCAAAAAACAAAAGGTTGAAAGTTTTCCCTGATATGCTTATGCTAATCAGTGTATGAGAAGGTGGGGGAGTAGGAAAGTATACAGTTGCTTTAGATTGCATAGAGGAGTAAAGAGAGGGGAAGGAGTATATTGGGTGGGTAGAATGGATAGTAGAATGAATCATCATCCAAAGTACATACACAAATACATGACTAGTATGATGCTACATCCCGCACAACCAGAAACATGAGAAATCATACTATATTTATGTATGATATGTCAAAGTGGAACACCTTTTTTAAAAAGTTGATTAAAGAAAACATACCAGTTTGCAGAAAAATACAGGACTATAGTATCTGCCCATAAATTGATTCACCTGGAGACAATCATGCTAATGAAGATAAACCAGTTTACAAAAAACAATGGACAAAGGTTTTTTTCTGATATGTGGAAGCTAACTCACAACAGGAGCAGTGATAGGAACAGAAGTACAGTACATTAGACGATGGGGAATGGAGGGAAAGGAAAGGACATAAGCAAAGGAAAGACAGTGGCAAGACTCTGACACAGCTTTCCCATGTATATACATGGAAACAACACAGTGAATCCCACCGCCATGTACATCCTAAGAATGCAACTCTAAAAAGGTAAAGTATAATTATATAAATAGGGACTATATCAAAATGAGTTTTTTGTGGCTCAGTGGTAGAGCACTTGCCTAGTATGTGTGAGGAACCGGGTTTAATTCTCAGTACCGCATATAAACAAAATAAACAGTCCATTAACAACTAAAAAAAAAAATTTAAAACGGATTTTATAACTAAAACAACCAATAAGTGAAAATTAATAAAATGAAACATTTCCTCGGTTCCTTTAAACATTTTAATAACACTCAAATCAACATCAAATGAATGGAAAGAAAAAAGGGCTTTTAAGAGTGGGTATACACTCTCTCCCACTTTTCTGCCAAATGATGACTCAACTATTGGGACAGGCTTTTTCTAGCTTCTTACCTCCAGAACTGTGGGAAGTAATTTTCTATTCTTTATAAATCTCATAATTTTCACTATTAGAAATTAAAATTAACAAATTTCAATATTAGACTAATTATCTAAAATATAACAATACCTTTGAAACCGGAGTTCGAAGACGAAGCTCCATGGCTTCTGCTGGCAGGTAGGCGCTGCCCGTGAGGGGCAGGGAGGCCTCTGCAGCAGAGAGGAGGCCTAGCTCTTCATGGCGGGCCATTCCATCCAGGGCTGCAGCAGACCCCAGCAGATCCTCAACCATTTCTTCTTTCGGCAGCCTCTACGAAGTCGAAGAACCATCTCCGGGAAACAAAGCAGGCTGGAACTTCCTTGGGACTCCGGCGAGGCGAGGCTCCGGGGAGGCTCTGGGGAGGCCCCGGCGAGGCAAGGCGAGACCTCGGCGAAGCAAGGCAAGGCCCCGGCGAGGCTCCGGCTCCAGCGAGGCGAGGCGAGGCTCCGGCGAGGCGAGGCGAGGCTCCGGCTCCGGCTCCGGCGAGGCTCCGGCTCCGGCGAGGCGAGGCGAGGCGAGGCGAGGCTCCGGCTCCGGCTCGGCGAGGCTCCGGCTCCGGCTCGGCGAGGCTCCGGCTCCGGCTCGGCGAGGCTCCGGCTCCGGCTCGGCGAGGCTCCGGCTCCGGCTCCGGCTCGGCGAGGCGAGGCCCCGGCGAGGCGAGGCGAGGCCCCGGCGAGGCGAGGCGAGGCTCCGGCGAGGCAAAGCGAGGCTCCGGCGAGGCGCCGGCGAGGCGAAACGAGGCTCCGGCGAGGCAAGGCGAGGCAAGGCGAGGCGAGGCGAGGCTCCGGCTCGGCGAGGCTCCGGCTCCGGCTCCGGCGAGGCTCCGGCTCCGGCGAGGCTCCGGCGAGGCGAGGCGAGGCGAGGCGAGGCGAGGCGAGGCGAGACGAGGCTCCGGCGAGACGAGGCTCCGGCTCCGGCGAGACGAGGCTCCGGCTCCGGCGAGACGAGGCTCCAGCTCCGGCGAGGCGAGGCGAGGCGAGGCGAGGCGAGGCGAGGCGAGGCTCCGGCTCCGGCTCCGGCGAGACGAGGCGAGGCTCCGGCGAGGCGCGAGGGCAGCAGTCTGGAAGGCCTCACAGCTTCTCCTCCCAGAACAACCTCCAAGGGGTTTATATAGCACTTGGTCCAATGCTATTGGTCCAAACTTATGCTAATTAGGACTTGAAGGAAGTACCAATGCTATTGGTCCAAACTTATGCTAATTAGGACTTGAAAAAAGTACCAATGCTATTGGTCCAAAGTTATGCTAATTGGGTTGGACACATACTAATGCCATTGGTCAGTCTCTTTTTAATATTCATAGTACATTCATTCATAGAATCAGCCCCAAATTCCCACGCTGACAATGAATGAATGGCCTGGGAAGCAATCAATGGCAAAACCGCAAAGAGCTTGCCTCTCATTCCCAAAGCCATGGGTTTGATCCCAGTTCCAAAAAGAAAAATGAAAAAAAAATTACAGATAAATTTACATCAGCAAAAAGGAAATAAACAAACTATCAATACATAAATCTTATTCAAAAACATACCTGCTCTGAATTCTGCAGATCTCTGTCAAGTGTAGCCTTACCCTTTACCTCTTCAAAGCAATTTTTCCCAAAACTTGAGAGTCATGGACCATGTCTTAGTTATGTCTCTTTCGCACCTATGCCAGAGGCGACGTGGATGTGTGGGATGTAATCCTGCTGAGGATCAAGGTCTGATTTGGGGCCAGCTTGGGAAGCATTACTGGTGATATCAAATAATAGTTATTTATTAAAATTCAAATTCATGCATGAAAAAAGTGATATAGAACAAAAAGATGGTATGATTAAAGGTCAACAAGAAGCACATAGGGCTGAGGTTGTGACTCAGTGATAGAACCTTTGTCTCCCACGTGTGAGGCACTGGGTTTGACTCTCAGTACCTTCTATGAACAAATGAATAAAATAAAGGTCCAGAGATACCCACCGGAGCTCAGGCCCTTCCCAGATGCACTGGAGCTGCAGTGGGATGCTCAGGCCCAGCCCAGAATGCTTCTACTCACCTGCAGACACCAACCAGAGCTCATGTACAGTCCAGATCTGCCCCCGCTGACCTGGGCAGGAGGCCAGACACAGGGTAGGCCAGTGTCCATCCCTCAACTGGGAGACCTGCACCGAGCTCAAGTCTGGCCCAGGACCACGTCCCCACACTGGCAGACACCTGTTGGAACTCAGGCTCTGCCCAGATCAGCCCCACAAACCTGCATGGAGCCCAGGAAAGGGTAGGTCCAGGTCCATCCTAACACTGGCTGACCCTCCCCACTGAGCCTTGGGCCATGACTGCCTCTGCCCACCAGCAGACCACTGCAGGAGCTCAGATCCAGTCCAGAGTCACCGTGAGGACCTGTGCAGGAGACGGGGCCCAGGGTAGCCCTAGTTCATCCACTCATCTTGAGACTGGCACCAAAGTTCAGGTTCTGCTCAGGACTGCCTCCACCCTCCAGCAGCTACCTCCAGAGCTCAGGTTTGGACCAGGACAGACTGCCCACCAACAAACCCTCGCTGGTGGCCAATCCTGGCCCATTTCAGCCTCGACGACCTGAGTGGTAGCTGAAGCCCAGAATAGGCCCTGGTCCATCCCACCACCAGCAGACCCCTGCTGTATCTCAGGCACCAACCAGATTAGCCTTGTAGATGAGATGAGCACAGGAGCCCAGGAATAGGGTAGCCCTGGGAGCATATGTCCAACGCCACACCACCACCAGAGCTCAGACTCGGCTCGGGACTGACTCTGCCACAGGCAGAACCCTGCCAGAGCATATACAAGTCCCAGATCAGCCTCACTACCCTGCACAGGAGCCCAGGCAAGGGGAGGCCCTGTTGCAACCCGCCACCTGCAGAACCCCACCAGAGCTTCAGCTCTGTCCAGATCCAACTCAAAGACCTGGCAGGACAAAACCCGAGCCCAGGGTTGGCCTGTCCTTCCAGTCATCAAGAGGCTTGCATTGGAATTCAGGCTCTGCCCAGGACCTACTCTGCCCACTGACAGACAGCTGCAGAACTTCAGCCCCAACCAAGATCAGCCTCACTGACAGGCACAGGAGCCTAGTCCAAGGTAGACCTGGTACCAGCTGAAATAAGCAGGCCCCAAGAAGAGCTCAGGCCAGATACAGGACCACCTCTGATCAACAAGTGGAGCTCAAATTCGGCCAACATTGGCCCCGCTGACCTGCTTGAAGGCAGAGGCAAAGATAGGCCCAATGTCATCTCGCCACATGCAAAACCCCACCAGACCTCCAGCTCTACCCAAATCCAACTCCATGATATGGCAGGAGATGAAGTCCTAGCCCAGGGTAGCCCAAGGCAATCCAGTAACCATGAGACTAGCAGTCTCTGCCCAAAGGCCTACCCTACCAAAAGTCATTTTGGCAGCCACCCAGATCTGCCTTGCTGACAGGGGCAGGAACCTGGCCCAAGGTAGGCCTGGACCCAACTGCCACAAGCAGGCTGTGAGCAGAGCTCAGGCCAGAAACAAGACAGTCTCTGCCCAAAGGCCCACCTCTGCCAGAGCTCATCTGTGCCCAAATCCACCTTGCTGATCCACTGAGAAGTCCTGACAGGGTAGATCCTGTCCCTCCTGCCAACAGCTGACACCCTGCTGTATCTCAGCATCCAACCAGTTAACCCTTGCAGATGTGCACAGGAGCCCTGGCACAGGGTAACACTGGGAACATGTGGCCACCACCAGACCTTCACCTCTGCTCAGGCTTGGCCCAGGACTGACTCTGCCCACAGGCAAGACACTCTCCAGAGCTCATTCCCAGCCCAGGTCTAGCTGGAGCATCTGCAGCAGAGCCAGGGAAAGGTTAGGAATGTTCCATTCCTCTACTGTCTGAGCCCTGCTGGAGCTCAGGCTTGGCCCAGGACCACTACCACCCTCATGCTGTCCCCTGCTGCTCATAAATAGCCCATATTTTCCTTGCTGACCTGCACAAGAGCCCAGGCAAGGGGAGGCTGAGCTCCATCCTGACAGCTGCAGACCACCACCAGAGCTCCAGCTCTGCCCAGATCCAACTCGACAACATGGTAGGAGACAGAGGCAGAGCCTAGGGTAGCCCAAGTCCATCAAGTCACCTTCAGACTGGTACCTGAGCTCAGGCTCCTCCCAGAAATGACTGTCCACTGTCAGACAGTCACCAAAGTTCAGCCCCAGTCCAGATCTCCCTCTGACAGGCAAGCAAGCCTGCCCCAAGTTAGGCCTTGGACCAATGCCACAAGCAGGCCCCAAGCAGCCCTAAGGCCAGACACAGGACCGTCTCTGCTCACAGGCAGAGCTCAAACATGCCCAAGATTGGCCTTGTTGACCTGCGCAGGATCCTGTGCAAGGGGAGGCCCAGTTGCATCCCGCCACCTGCAGAATCCCACCAGAGCTCCAGCTCTAACCAGATCCAACTCAGTGTCCTGGCAGGAGACAAAGCCAGAGCCCAGGGTAGCCCAAGTCGATCCAGTCATCATGAGACTGGCACCAAAGCTCAGGCTCTGCTCATGAATGACTCTACCCACTGACAATCAGTCACCCAAGTTCAACCCCACCCAGATCAGCAGTGCTGACAGGTGTGGGAGCCTGGTCCAAGCTAGGCCTGGGATCAACTGCCACAAGTAGGCCCCTGGTAGAGCTCAGGCCACAAGTTCTACAGCCTCACCCCACAGGCAGACACATTCTGGACTCTGGTTCTTCTCCGATCAGCCTAGTCCACCTACTTGGGAACCTACACATGGATAGACACAGTGCCATCCCACCAGTGTGTGATCCCTGCTGGAGCTTAGACTCAGCCCAATACCAACTCTATCTATGGTCAGATGCACACCAGACTCAGGCCCGGGCCAGGACTGCCTCTGCTCATTTGCTGACTCCTGCTGGAGCTTGGGCTCAGCCCACATTATCCTAGTACACCTGTGGGAGTCCAGTAGTAGGCCTGAGTTCATTTCTCCACTGCCAGATAGCAGATGGAGCTTAGGCTTGGCTCAGGATTGCCTCTCCAACCTGCACGGGAACCTTGGCAAGTGTAGGACTGGTTCCATCCCACCACCTGCACACCTCACCTGGACCTCAAGCTCTGCCCAGGAGCCAGGCCCCAGGGAAAGCCCTGGTTCTACCTGCCACCACCTGACATCAGTGGTTCTTAGGCTCAGCCCAGGACTTCCTCCACTCATTGCCAGACATCTTTGGGAGCTCAGGATCACCCCAGATCTGTGAGGATGACCTGCAGTGGAAGCCTGGGCACAGAATGGCCACAGATCCATTCCCCCATCAGCCAACCACTGCAGGAGCTTATGCCTAGATCTGATCTGCCTGGCCAAACTCTCCTGAGCTCATGCTCAGGGTAAGCCTAGGAACATCCCGCCACTGGATGACCTCTTCTGGAGCTCAGGCTCTGTCCAGATCAGCCTATTGCAACTGCATGGGTGTCCTTACCTAGGGTAGGCCTGAGGCCAGCAGACCCTCACCAGATTTGAGGCTCATCCCAGGACTATCTCAGTCCACTGGCAGACACTTCCAGAACTCAGGCAGGGCCCAGGACTGTATGCACCCATCAGCAGACTCCCAATGGAGCTCAGGTAAGGCCAGATCCACCTCATGGATCTGCATCGCTGCCAGAACCCTAATTAGGTATGGATCAATCCCACCAGGGGAAAGCCCCCAGGAGCTGATGAATAAATAAATAGCCAAAACAATAAATAAATAAAGGAAGGAAGGAAAAAGAAAGAAAACTAGTTCATTCATATTTTTGATTTTATTCACATTTACTTTCAGTAGGACATCATGGATTGACTCTATTCTTCAATGCAAGAGACTTACTTATATTACCTAAGCCTGATTTGGGTGACCCAAATGTTATCCATGCAAAAATTAAACATAATTGTAAAATATTGAAGATTTCTTCCCTGACTTTCACCAATATCAATCATATTCACCAGAATACCCCATCTGAAAAATTTGATTTCACATCTGAAATTTGGAAATAGAACCAGAATTCCCAAGCTGGCAAAGGGCTCTCTACATGAGGCAAAATTGTTCCCAGTTGGTAGAAAACAGTATTTTGATGATGTTCCTTTGGGTTTCCGAACAACTCACTAGAGGTTAATCATATACGAAGCTCGTAAAATTCAAGAAAAAGAAACAAACACCTTAATAAAAATGGGAAAAGACAAATGTAGGCTGTTTATAAAATATCACATACCATACACTTGAGATGGCATTTCATGTCAATATAGTAATCCAAAGAATATATAAAGTACATTTGTGTGTGTGCATATCACATAAAAAGAATAAAGAGAATGAGAAAACCTAATGTTGACAGTGTTGGAAAATGGAATTGTCATGCTCTGATAATTGCAATGAAAAATTGTCATAACCCTTCTGCAGAGAAGTTTAAAATATATACCAAAATTTGAAGTGCACACTTTCCTTTAACCCAAGAATTCCAACTCAAATAACTTATGTATAGTTATTATGGCAAATTTTTAAATTTTGCCATGAAATTTATCATTGTAATCAAGGTCCCCATTGGCTAGGGATCAGACCTCAGGTCCCTGGGGAAAGTCATTGGGTACCATTGCATTGCTCACACCCATGCCTTTCCTGGGGGTTGCTTACAATCATAAACAGCCCTCCTTCCAGAGATGTCTCTCTCAGCTCTTGGGCCATAATTTCACTGGACTGGTAACATTTTTCCCATTAAACTCTAGGACATTCTTATATATTTTGGAAATTCAGATTCAAGTGTTTCCTCACATCTACAGGTTGTCTCCTGCGCTGATTTTTGTCCCCTTCTGTAGTATGGGCAGATGTTGTCCATTATCTATTCTTGCTTTTGTTGTCTGTGCTATAGATGTTGTATCAAGAAAGATAGAAAAAAAGAAAGAAAGAAAGAGAGAGAGAGAGAGAGAGAGAGAGAGAGAGAGAGAGAGAGAAAGGATGGAAGGAAGGAAGGAAGAAAAAAAGAAAAAAGAAAGAAATCATTGCCAAGACTAATGAGAATGACTGGACAATGAAGGTTTTTTTTCTCCTGTTTTTTTCTAGGAAATTTGTAGCCATAGGTCTCACACAGGTCCGCCTTGCCGACCTGCACAGGAGATGGTGCCCAGGGTAACACAGGGTCCATTCCTCCACCAACTGACCCCTGCTGGATCTAAGGTTCTGCCTAGATCTACATTGCCAACATGCCCAAGAGCCAGGAAACAGGGTAGCCCGGGTCCATAAAACCTCTGTGAGACCTCCACCAGAGTTCAGGTTTGGTCTGGACAACCTGCACCCACCAGCCAACCATGCTGGAGCTCAGGAATGCCTTTGCCCATTGGAACTCTCTCCAGATCTCAGGCATGGCCCAGGATCTCCTCTGGCCACAGACAGACATCAGCTGGGGCTTAGTACTGGCCCACATCAGCTTCTATGACCTGAACGGGAGCAGGAACACAGGGTAAGCCCTGGTCTTTCACACTACTTGCAGACCCCAGCAGGAGCTCAGTCTCTGCCCAGATTGACCATGCAGATTTGCAAGGGAGCCTCAGCACAGGTTAGGCCCAAGTTCATCCTGCCAACAGGATACACTGCCTGGAGCTTAGCATGCACCCAGGATTGCCTCTGCCAACAGGAAGACATGTTCTGGAGCTCATACACAGCCCAGGTCCTCCTCAACGACCTGTGCAGCAGCAAGAGTTCAGGGTAGGCCCAGGGTTATCCCACCACCTGCAGAACCCCACAGGAGCTCTTGCTCCTCCAAGATCTGCCTTGCTGACATGCATGGGAGCCCATTGCACAGGATAGCCCTGGATCTATCCCGCCACCAGGAGATCCCCTGCAGGAGCTCAGGACTGGCCCAGATCTTCTTTGCCAACCTGCATGGCTGCCAGGGCTCAGATAAAGTGCAAGTCAATCTCTCCGCCAGGAAAGTCCCCAGGAGCTCAACAA
Source organism: Ictidomys tridecemlineatus (assembly GCF_052094955.1). Taxonomy (NCBI): domain Eukaryota; kingdom Metazoa; phylum Chordata; class Mammalia; order Rodentia; family Sciuridae; genus Ictidomys; species Ictidomys tridecemlineatus. The sequence goes on from NC_135490.1 coordinate 43,346,462, forward strand.
GAAACAAATAGCCTAGATAGATAGATAGTTAGATAGATAGGATAGATAGATAGATAGATAGATAGATAGATAGATAGATAGATAGATAGATGAATCTAGATTATGCATATTCCTGATTTTTTTGCATTTCCTTTCAGTAGGACTTCATGGATTGACTCTATTCATTAATTCAAGAGATTTATAGAACCTAATCCTGAATTGGGTGGGCCAAATGTTGTCAATGTAAAAATAAATCATGATTGAGAAATATTGAAATTATCTTCTCTGACTTGTCAACAATATCAACCATATTCACCAGAATATCTCATCTGAAAAACTTGATTTCACTCTGGAAACTTATAAGAAGAACCAGAATTTCCAAGCTGGCAAAGAGCTCTATACATGAGGCAAAACTGTTGACAGTTGCTTGAAAACAGTATTTTGGTGATGTTCATGTGGGTGTCTGCACAGCTCACTCACCAGAGGTTAATCATACACTGAGCTCTTATAATTCAAGAAAAAGTAACAAACAGCCTATTAAAAATAGGAAAAGACAAATGTAGGTCATTTATAAAATATGACATACTATAAATTTGAGATGGCATTTCATGTTAATATAGCTATCCAAAAAATATATAAAGTATATGTATGTTCCTATCTAATAAAAGAATAAAGAGAATGAGAAAAATCTAATATTGACAGGATTGGAAAATGGAATTGTCATGCTCTGATAATTGCAATGCAAAATTGTCAGAGAAGTTTTAGAACATATACTAAAATTTGAAGTGCATGCTTACCTTTTGGCCAAGAATTTCAATTTAAGTAACATATTTATTGTCATTGTGGCAATTCTTAAATTGATCATTGTAACCAAGGTCCGAACCAGCTGGGAATCAGACCTCGGGTTCCTGGGGAAAGTCACTGGGCACCATTTCTCTGCTCACACCCATACCTTTCCCAGGGAGGTTGCTTAGGTTAATAAAGACAGGTCTCTTTGCAGAAATGTCTCTTCCAGTCCTTAGCCATGATTTCATTGGATTGGTAACTTTTTTGGCTATTAAACCCTAGGACATTCTTATATATTTTGGAAATCCACAATGTGAAAGCATTTCCTCCCTACTGCAGGTTGTTTTCTACCCTGACTTTGATTGTCCCCTTCTGCAGTATGGGAAGATGTTGTCCAATATCTATTCTTTTTTTTTTAAAGAGAGAGTGAGAGAGTGAGAGAGGAGAGAGAGTGAGAGAATTTTTAATATTTATTTTTTAGTTCTCGGCGGACACAACATCTTTGTTGGTATGTGGTGCTGAGGATCGAACCCTGGCCGCACGCATGCCAGGTGAGCGCGCTACCGCTTGAGCCACATCCCCAGCCCAATATCTATTCTTGTTTTGTTGTCTGTGCTATAAATGTTGTAACAAAAAACAAAACAAAAAGAAACAAGAAAGAAATCATTGCTGAGACTAATGAGAATGACTAGACAATGAAGGGTTGTTTTCTCCTGTTTTTTTTTTTCCCTAGGAAGTTTACAGCCATAGATCTCACATTTAAGTCTTCCACTCACTTTAAAGTGATTTGCATGTGGCATAAGATAAGCATCTTGTTTCATCTTTTGGCATGCGGGCATATTATTTCTCACTAAATTTTTTTATGGAGTTGTTATGGTTTTATATCCATAAGATCACCATATGCAAATAGAGACATTTTTTACTTCTTTTCCTATTGGGGTGTATTTTCTTTCTTTTTCATTCCTAGCTACTCTGGTTAGGGCTTCTAGTACTCTGCTGAACAGAAGTGGTGAGCTTGGGCATTCTTGCCTTGTTCCTGATCATACATAAACAGCTCCCACCGCCACTGAGGATTATATTATGATGTTTTCATATATGGCCTTTATGGGGTTGAGTTAACTTCTGGATCTTTCTAGTTTATTGTGTATATTTGTTATGAAGGTGTTGAATTTGATAACCATGTGATCTTCATCCTTGTTTCAGTTGATTTGGTGTGTGACAGATGACTGTTATGAGGTGCTCAGGGAAATGAAAATCAGAACATCAATTAGACATCACACCACATGCTACAGCTCTGTGTTTTCTTATCAAAAACCCACAAAAGACATCAAGTGCTAGTGGAGACTAGGGGGATTGGAACCCCTCTATTGGTGGGAGTGAAACATGGTGTGGCTGCTATGGAAACTAGTATGGCAGTTCCTCAAAAAAATTGAACTAGAACTCTCAGGAACTGGCCACACCATTTCTGTGTATTTATTAAAAAAAACTAAAATTGAGTTTTGAAAAAGGTATTAGCACTTCCACCTTCATTCTAGCATTAGTCACAGGAGTTGGGATGTGGAAACATTTCTAGATGTCTATCAAAAGATGTATAGGTTTACAGATTATGGCTGATCACACATGAAGCTTCAAATAAAGAAATAATACCATCAGTCCAGGACAACACAAGGGAGTCACAGATGACCAAAAGAAGTGGGCCAGTTTCACAACAAACACTGCGGGACTCCACACACATGATGTCTGTAAGATGGTCCAACTCATATACACAGAGAGTAGAAGGGGAGTTGCCAAAGGTGGGGCATAAGGACATGTTAATCATCAGAGGTAAAATTTCAGGGATGCAGAGGATGCAAATCTAGAGAGCTGGGCTTGTAGATATCCAGGCCGCACTGTTGCGACCTGGAAGTTAGTGAAGGAGGCTGCTTCCCTCTTCAATATTCTTACCAAATTCTAACAATAAATAAATAAATTGAAGTACATTCACTTCCACAGAGGCCTTGGAATATTTTCTAAAAAGAATCCACTATCTGCTTCAGAAATTAAGTTCCTTCGTGTATCCATTGGTGTCTACGTATTTTCCCCAAATTTAACAAAGATGTTTGGTTATAAAAGATTGTTTTTACAAAAGTCATACTGTGCACAATTTTAACTGGGACACACATCAGGCTGGGCAAAGCTTTCAACAATGAGAAGATACCCAAGTCTGAGTATTCAGAGTGCAAGGGCTACAGGGAGGGCAAAGATTTGTTTGTGACCTTCCTGCCACACACACCATTGAGGCCATTATGTTCCCAGCCAGGGGAACCAAGGCATGGGACACACAGGAATCCAATTTGGCCTGATTGGCTCAAGTGTCCATATGCAGAGGTTTCTAGAATTTTCTTAATTATTTTCAGTCAGAACCAACATGGACCTGGGATTGGTTATGGCCAGATCCACCCCATCCATCAAGGCATAGGATGTGTCATCATTGTTGGTCACCCAGAATCCAGCAGATCCTCATGCACAATGTCTCCCATGTGGAGCCACCATGAACAATGGCAGATGTGCACGCCTTTACCATTTTGCATGTCATTTTCTCCCTGTTTGCTCCTTTTGTGAAAGCAGGGATTGAGTTCAATTCATCTCAAAATCTAAGAGCCTAGAAAATTACCAGCCTGTAAGTGTGGATAAATGGCATTTTTGTTGATTTCTTCCTGAGCAAGACTTCATCAAAGCTCATTCTGAAGAGAAAATATTGTAACATTGGGATGTGCTTGGCTGCAGTTATAGAACATCCAACAAATGGTGTTAGGATTTACAAGATATCTTTTTGTCCTATATGAACAAGACTCCTGAAGCCCTGAGTTCCTAGGGATGAGGTGGCATCAGTGTGATATCACTGTAGATTCAGGGTCTTTCAGCATTCTGCTCTTGTCTTCATCTCTTGCCTGCATCCTCACAGTCACAATATGGATGCCGAGCTCTCACTCTTCAGTTCCTAGACGGGAGAGTGAGGCCTCCTTAACTCAGCTCAACATGCAGACTGGTCTCAGTAACTTCACCAGTGGAGACCAATCACCTTTCCCACCTGAAAGCACCCCCCATTCACCTGCCAACCTGTTACCATCTACCACAACTCCTGATTATGTCCTTCATTACATAAATCTATCCCAATGTGAAGTTAATCTTTTCAATGTGAAAGAGGTTACTAACCCAAAGGGATCCTCTGTGAAGGTGAGTCTTCAGCCTGTGACCTTTTCATGGAGAGGTGGGTGATCAGAGAGGCCATTGTGCCACATCTTCACAGGCAGAAGTGGAAGACTGGTGGAAACCAGGCCATACAAGTCCATAAAGTGAAACTATCATCATGAATAAATTTTAACACAGATCTTTGATCCAATTTTAGAAATTCTGAAGTTTGACCATGTTTAGTCCACATACCTGTGCATGGTGGCAATCAGCTGGAGCAGAGTGGCAGATCTGTGTGCTCTCCAGTTTGCCACAGTCCCCACCTGCCTGCTGCCCTGTGTGCCATCTCATCCCTCTGCTCATTCATGTTCCTGGTTTGGCCCTGAAGGTGACTGGGCTTATGTTCCTATTTTGGTGTACAAAGAATGTTTTTCAAATTAATTTTCCTTTACTCTTTTGATCTGGGCATAGTGAGTAGATATAGTTTTCTGATGGGGGCTATGAGGTTAGAGAGGTAGAAACATCCCCAAGGTCAAACAGGTCACTCCCCATCTGCAGGGGTCCTAAGCATGTATTTAAGTTTCCTGCAATTGCAGGCTCCTTCCACCATGTGCAGAGAGACAAGAGTCAGAGCCCAGGTGGAAGACTATTTGGTTTTGCAAAAGGGGCCCAGTGGAAAGGAGCAAGGGACTCACAGGGAAAGATCATGGTCAAAGACAACCAAGAGCAACGAAGGTCAAAGCCAACTTTACCCAACTTCAACAATTCCAAGCAGCTTCTGCTCCAGCTCCTAACACAACTGATTCCTGTTTGTGGCAGTATGTGGGGCCCAGAAAAGTACAGAAAAAAGACACATGAAAAGAGAGTGACAGAGACAGAGAGAAGTGCGCAAAGGAAGACAGGCTGAAAGGGACAGAAAAAGAGACTGAGGGTGGGAGGGAAGAGAACACCAAAGAGCAGCGGGAGAGAGATGGAGGTTGGCATGGGACAGAGATAAAGAGCTTCAGAGAGCTGGGTGAAATTGCTGAGGGCCATTACCAAGTAGGAATGACGCGTCGAAATTTCCTTGCCAAGCGTACCCCATGCTGCTTAGAGGACATTCAATGGGACATTGCATGCATGCTTTAATAAGGTGACCTTGCTCAAGGACCAAGGCGGATCAGGGTTTAGAGCTGATCAGCTTTGAGGAAGTAACCGGCTCCTTGAGTTTAAGGCGTTGCCAATTTAAGATAATGGGTTTTAGGGAAGTTAGAGGTTGAAGATTATTGCTGGAGTTAGGGTGTTCCTGCTGCTTGTTCCGGTTGAGTTCTCGTGAGATTAAAATGGGATTTGGAGATAGCCTCGTGGAGTAGGTGAATTGTGCGGGCAGACAGCAGAAGGCATTTGCCCCTGGACCTGTGTGGAGGCGGTGTGAGAGCGGGAATAAAGAATTGCTGTTTGAATCTACAAAGGTGTGTGGTGGCTCGTGATTCTGGTGCCAAGCCGAGACATTGGCTTTGGCAAGGTAACAGATATTGAATATTTACATCTACTAGGCAGTATGTGCTTTTGTAAAAAAAAAATACTAATAAAAATCTAATGAAAGCTTCCCCATGGCTACCTTTGTACCCCTGGGAAAACCAGATAAACTTTTTGTAATGGTCACCTACAACCAAAAAATATGTATAAGTTAGTTTTAAACAATGGATTAGTTTTAAAGATAAATATTATTCTTTATAATTATTATCAACGTTAAAATATCGATTGTGATGAACTTGAAAGCAGATAACTTTTTAACATAGCATGTCAGAAAGGCTCTTTTTAGTCCCTATGCATGGTTTGAGTCTACACCTACAGCTTAGTATGACTTTTCAGAAACCACATGTGGTTTTCTAAAAAATGTGCTTCAATTCCCAGAGAGTTTATAGAGACATGGTGGCTATTGCTTTAGCTATACTTGTGAAGGCTTTGAATATAAAGTGTATCCAACATTGGGCTCATGGGTTGAAGCCTTGGTCACCAGGCTGTAGGGTTCAGAGTGAGTGCTTTGGGGAAGCATGAGGACTCTGACCTCATCAGTGGATTTATCCATTAATGGATTCATATTTGATGGCATATTGGGAGGTGGGGAAACTAGGTGGTGGGACCTGGTGGGAGGAAGCAGGTCCCTCTGAGCATGCCCCTTCCTAACTCGCTCTGCTTTCTTGCTGTCATCATGAGCAGCTTTCTTCTGCCACACCCTTCTGCCATGATGTTCTACATCACTTCAGACCCAGAGCAACACATTTGCTGGCTGTGGGTACTGAAGTCTTTGAAATCATAAGCCAAAATGAATCTTTCCTCCTGTGAGTTTGTTTTCTGAGTTATTTTGTCAAACATCTATGGTCAATAAGATGTTATAAAAATTTAGATATCTTATTTAGAAGTTTAAACTTTTGATGTTATGTAACCTCATTCTTGTATTCTATAATGCTTCATTAACTATTTTCTCTTCAAGATCTGTGCAAGTAAAAACATTTAAACAGTTAAGGTATTTGCTCTCATAAAATCATAAATCTGTACAAAGAAGCAAATACATGAGAAAACACTGTGTCCTGGAATAAAATCTGCAGTGGAAAGACAGGGAGATGAGGGTGTGGCTGCATCAGACAGGCCTTAAATCTCCCTTAGATTCTCTCACCCTCATCTGTCTCCTAGACCTTGGACTTTGCTCACCTCAATTGACATCAAGGCCACAGACCCCTGGGGCCTCACAGATTCTGGTGCCTGAGGTAATGTACTACTTCCCTAGGATGCAGTCTCGCCTTCTCCAACCAATTCCAGAATAGAGGAAGCACCACACCTGGTGACTTCTAAAAGGACAAAGTGCTACAACCCTCAAATAAATAGAAGTTAGCATTCATGAAGCCAATAACCCAATGAGAGATTATATTGGAACAATCACTAAATAACTCCATTTTAATAGACTGTTGTGAGTCATGACTTTTCCATACATGCCGCTGGACACGTACAGAAGCAGAGTCACACATTACCTTGCATTTTCTTCTTTTCCTTTTGTAACTCATTCTCTTTTCCCCCACTATTGCAGTCTTGGGATTTCATTTCTCTATAAAGAATTGGCCCTTGGGGCTGGGGTGGTGGCTCAGTAGTAGAGCATTTACCTAGCATGTGTGAGGCACTGGGTTCAATTCTCAGCATCACATATAAATAAATAAAATAAAAATCCATTGACAACTAAAAACTATTAAAATTAAAGAAAAATTGGCCCTTAAAAACCTTGTTTTGATCTATGCTATTTAGGATAGCTAAGCTAAGACAGTGATCATTTTGATTTGAGGATGGGTGTAGGAAAGAAAGGGTGAAAGGTATTGATCAGGAAAGATTGCATCAAGATATCAGTTACTTAAAGAATGCAATGAACAATTTTATACTTATGATTTCTCAGAAGTCTTTTGCCCATTATAAATTATGACTTTGATGAGGATAGTCAGAAAATCTAAAAGTGAGAAAATAGTAGAAGTCCATTAGTTCATTAATCCAGAGATATCACCACACTACATTGAGCTTAACTGCATCCAAAATTCTCACCTGGAAGGATAGTCAAGATTTGCAATCCTTTTGTCCATATTACTTATCATCCATTGAGATACTAATGATGTTCATCTTTCATCAAATTCTGTATCTTAATTTTTATTCTGAATTTTTCTCTAGCATTGAATTTGGAGACTATTAACACCATCTAATTATTTGTGGAAACACAACACAAATTCTTGAAGATGTTCATATTTTTAACCTCCATATTCTTCAATTTCAATCTATCTCTCCCTTAATCCACTATAAATTCTAGCAGTCTTTGACCTTTCTAACCCTCTCTTTTGACTTCTTCCATTTTCTTCAAGTTTTTCCTTGAACTTCTTATTCTTCGTACTAAATCCAAATCATTCCAAAGAGCTTTCAAGTTTCTTTTCCCTCTTGCTCATATATTTTAAGTTTGATGTTTGCTTTCGTGCCTTCTGTTTCCTTGTTCACTTGGAGCCAGCTCTGTAGTCTTTGTCACGAAGCCACTTCTGTCACCTCAGTCGACAACCTATCCTTCCTTAAGAAAAACGAAAAACAATGAGGAAAAAAAAAATACTCCAACCCTTTAGTAAACTTCCTTACACCAAAACCCGTGTAAATAAAACATCTAGCTCCACAAAGAGAACGTGGCATTCACCTCAGCTCCAAAACTCTTGTGAGAAAACAGGCATTTCACACAAGAGAAAGGTATCTGCCTCCAAACCAGAACTCTGGTTAGAAATTTGGTGAAGTACAAAGAGGTCCCACTTTCGGAAGAAGTAAGTCCAATAGTTTAAATGGCAGTTTACTTTGTTCTTTCAAATACAATTTTGTCTCAACTTAGGGTAGCCAGATAATTTATTATATGAGCCAGTGTATTTTTGAAAATGAAAAGGGCTTGAAATATCAAGTGTAAGCCAGGACTGTTTCAAACAAATAGGGAAGACTCTTAACTCTGCTTTGGGAAGTCTACGAATAACACTGGAAACCTTTCGTTTTAATTTAGAACTCTGGGAATCAATCACTCCTTGGGATCTTTGTAGTTTTTCAGTTGCTCAGTGAAGGCCTACCAGCTCTAAGGATTTCAAATGAAAGAAAAATGAGGACATGCAGATGAAACCTGAATGTAGTACTTAAGAGTGATGACTGTTCTTTCCTATCCTGACTCTACTTGTTGTGTGAGATTGGACAAGCCATTTAACCACTCTGTATCTCAGTTTTCTCATCTGTAAAATAGGAATGAGTGGTGCCACATTGTGCTGCGAGGGTTAAATGAGTGAAACCCCTTAAAGTAGTTCCTTGCATATAACACTACCTACTGCTAGAGGCTGAAGCACAAAGTGGGCTGGCCCTTCCTATGGCTGTGAATACTAAGATTTCCAAGAGCATGGCTGATGAGACACAGGGCAAGTCTCCTATGACTTTCTACTTCTACATATAATATAATACCCAAGGTTAATTTCTGATTCCTTGTAATATTTAATGCAAAAAAAATTAAGAAAAAAAATGAGGAGTTTACTTGCTAAAGAGAGACTTGCTTTATCCTGTCTTTTATGTCAAGGAAGAAGTTATACAAGTGTGTTTTTGCATTGTGTTTATGTGAGAGTCCCAGAAAATAGTTCGAACATAGAGTAACTGTTGACCTAAGAGAAGAAATCCAGGAGAGAAAATGAGATAGAGAGCTTCACTAAGACATGTAAGTACACCTATTACAGCTACTTTTTTTGGTGAGGATTGAACTCAGAGCCACTCAACCACTGAGCCACACCCCCAGACCTAGTTTATATCTTATTTAGAGACAGGGCCTTCCTGAGTTGCTTAGCACTTCATTTTCGCTGAGGCTGGCTTTGAATTTGCGATCCTCCTGCCTCAGCCTCCTGAGCCACTGGGATTACACCTGTGAGCCACCATGCCAAGCTATTATGGCTACTTTCCTCATATGAAAACCAAGCAGGCATTTCTTTGCTACTGTGAATGCTGTGATTTTTCTCCTACTGAGCAATTAAGTGAGCACAGATGTGGGTATTTCTTCTGTTCTTGGCCCTTTATGGCCACAAGGAACTCTCAGCACTTTCAGGGAAGCTCTTCCCTTCACTACCCACCCCCCAGGCTGACCTGGAGAGGTCACCACTAGCTGTCCAGGGGGCAAGTGGTTCCCAGAGCTCCAGGAGGGCTTAGGCTGATAGGGAGTAGGAAAAAAAATACAGAAGATACATTCCAAAACCCCACACATCCCAAAGCATCTTGCCAACAGAAACTCAGGCTGGTTTTATGATTATGTCTGACTATAATCCAAGGGAAGCAGAAGACAATGGTATGGAAAACAGAGCAATGGGTAGCCACCATGTGCCTCTGATTAAAAAGTCACTTGCTAGAAAACTAGCAATCGAGAGAGAGCAGGAGCATCGACCTTCTCCTGAAAAGCCACTCGTTGTTATGCTGGGTTTACTGATTTTCACAACCAAAATTGCCACTGCATTTTTTCCACCCATATCCTATGGGTCTCAGGAAAGGAAAATTGGAGATTCTCCTGCTCCCTAAATCATTATCAATTCCCACAGTGGGTGTAGAACATTTCTTGGCATGGGCAATGGAGGAGCAGTGGCCAAGGTTAGACTTCATTTGTTGGGGTAGAGTGATGCATCAGTATGTCTTTATTGAACGTTATTGAAGAAACGAGGATAAAACTGCAGCAGGATTCTTTGGGAGGGCTAGACCTTTAAAACGTTATCAGATTTGAATTTTAAAATATAAAAAAGTCTCCCACTGAGTCTTGACTGATGAGCATGAGATTTTTATAACATCATATAGCAGTGATTATAGCAGCTGGACAGCACCTCTCAATCTTTGGTCTACCTCTCTGTTTTCCATGGGAGGCAACAGAGTACCAGAGAGCTCAGGTCTCACTTACCCAAGCGTCAGACCCAGAAGGACAACAGGAACAAAGATCACCTCACTTCCCGGTTTCCCAACAGAGCTCTTTATATGACACCAGGAGGTTGTTTTTGTAATAAAGATAGACTTATCCGTTAAAAATAATGTTCTACCTCATAGAGATTGAGAGTAGAATGGTGATTAGCATATGCTGGGGCGCATATGAAGGAGGAGGAGAATGAAGTGGGTGCTAAGTTATGGTCAGGAGTAAGAATTGTAGTTTTCTATGGAACAGTAGGATGACTCAACAGTATGTACTGATAATCTCAAAAAAACTGGAAGGATTTTTAATGTTTTGCCATAAATAAAAGACAAATCTTTGAAGAGTCAGACATGTTGAACCCGATTTAAACATTATGCAATGTGTACATGTATTGAAACAGCACATAGTACCCATCAACATGTACAATGTTTATGTTTTATGTATTAACTAAAATATTTTAATTTAAATTGATATAAAAGAAAACGTTTAAAAAACTAATATATGTAAAAGCAAAATCTGTTTTCTCCCCTATTTAATGAAATTCATCAATGAGCTTGTTAGAGAAAACACTTCAAAAGGCAGGAACTCCATGAAAAAGGTGGGAAATATGGTTGGATGATAAATCATGTGACCACAATGTGCCCCCACCCCCTCTTCCTGGACCCCACTCTCTCACTGCTTCCGTGAGGCTCCATTCTGATTTGTGCTGACTGAATTTTGACACATGCTTCAGAATCATTTTTCCTTCTCCCCTTGCCCATTAACCAAAGACCATCACCTGCTCAAGAAATGTATTCCAGATGTCTTAAAGAAATTCCCTCTAAAACATAGTATCAGATATTTTTCTAAAGTAAATAAATAGTATAAAAATATTTCCATATTTGTAAAAATTGTTGATTTTTATTCGTTTTAAATAGTTCATGCATTCAGTATTTAAAATATATATCAGGAAACTTTACTTATTATTGTTTTATTTTCCCCAGGAATTGAACCCAGGGGTGTTTAAACACATCCCCAGCCTTTTCTTATATTTTAGAGACAGGGTCTTGCTAAATTGCTTTGATCCTCACTAATTTGCTGAGGTTAGCTTTGAATTCTCAATCCTCCTGCCTCAGCCTCCTGAGCAGCTGGGATTACAGGTGTGCACTACTGTGCCCAGCTAAAACATGTATCAGGAAACTTTAATGTGCACCAGATCATCTGTGATAATTGCATTTGAGGAAGGTTTCTGCCAGAGCAGAGTATATTGCTTGACTCTAATTCATTTGGGCATAAAGAGCTGCTTATTGAAAAAAGTAATATGATAGGTGTGGTGGCACACCTCAGTACACCCAGCCTCAAGGTGAGGCTGAGGCAGGAGGATCACAAGTTCAAGTGAGGCTCTACAACTTAGTGAGACTCTATCTCAAAATTTTACAAATAAGTAAATAAAAATTAAAGGTCTGGGAATGTAGCTCAGTGCTAGAGCAGGGTGGATTCAATTCCCTATACCAAAAAAAAGTACATTGTTAGCAAAATAAGGACTAAACTTTAAAGTGAAAAACCTTAGATGTAAGCAAGTAATTAGATCTAGACTCCACCATTATTTTCCCTGTATGTTGTTATGTAAACTGAAACTTGGATTGAAATAGGCAAATGTGCAGGGTTCCATGTTACCCTGAAGGCTTTGACTACCAGGATGAATTCTTGGATATTTCCTATGACATGAAATACCATGTGCCCTATGTGTAAAGTATTCTATGCATGTAGATGTTGGTGGGAATGGATAAGTAGGAGGATCAATGAAAGAATGGCAGGGCTAGAAGGTGGGAAGAAAGGATACAATTGAATCTTGCCACATAGAGGACAGAATTCATTGTGACACTTATCTACCTCCCACCTGATTTCTTTTTAGAAAGGTGAGAAAGGTCCTAGATCTGACTCAAGAAGTGTGGAAAGCTTGCTATAGCAATAACTGAACATCAGTCTTCAATGAGATGCTAATGTTGAAATGCCTTTTAAAAGCACAATTTATACTTGAAATGTTCAAAGGCTGCCAATATCCATTCGTCTGCTAAAGCCCTCTATATTTGTATTATACAATAAGTGAGAGCAACTGTCTCTTAATACTATAAAAAATTGTTAACAATCTAGAAAATATACCTCAAAATGAACCCCTCTAGTCCTGTTCAGGAGTGCTGTGCTTTTTATAATGGATACCATAATGAAAAATTCCTTATTAAATTTATTGTGGTTTTTAATGAACTGGTTCTCCAAATGTGAAAAGTCTGTGTTGATATACTGGGATTGTATGACTTAGAAAATAAAGGGAGTGCATATTTAATACTGAAAGATAATAAGACAGATTAGGCCATATTTTATTTTAAAATGTGCTTTTTTCCAACATTTATAAGAGTAAGCAGATAAACCTGCCAACATCTCTTCCTTTTATACAAAGAACTGACTATAATAAAATTTTAGTCATACTCTTAGAAGATTTTAGAACAAAAGTGGAGAAATCTAGGGCAGAAAGATGATGAACTTGCCATTAAATCTTATTCACTAGTACTTGATGCCTGAAATCTCACAGAACATTTAATGTGCCTATAACATTGAACATTTGACAGCTTTTACATAATATTCTAGGCAAAGGTGACCTGATCCTCCTGTGCTGTTGACAGTGCAGCTGAAATGCCCTCCAATAAATGAAGCAGGATTATCTAGCCAAGATGGCAAACAACAGCTTATGATATGCACCAGGAATTTCCATTGCTCATTGGATCCCTGCTGTCAATGACACATGGATCATGTCTGAATATAAAGCCCATGTTTCCCTAGACATTTGATAAGTTTTAAAGGACAAGAAAACACAAAGTGGACTTCATATTTAAAGACCAGTTGTGTGTTCCACACTTAGAAGTTTACAATGCTCCATCAAAGCAAGCTTTGAAAGTCTTTAGGGTTATGTTAGTGTGTATCTCCCTTAATCATATTCTATTGACTTGGATGCATCTCCAGCTTAAAATTCATAGAACACAAGGAATAAACTATATGTTTTAAGACAATAATGAAAATAAACAAGCACTCAGAAGTGGCATATGAGGTGACAAAAATTGTGGAGGATTCATGCAATATGTTCAAGATGTCTGCATCGATGTACCATATAATGACTGCTACTTTGCCTCCCAATTTGTGGGAAAAAAAATAATCGAATAAAAGCTTGGGTGCTTGTTGTCAATGCATAGGCTACAAGTCACCTCTTGTAAATTTAGTTTATAATAGTGTAATTAGCTGCCACATGGCCAGATTTTCTAAATGCTCTTCCTTCTGCTGGAAGCTTGACAATTTGAATGCCACAGAATATCAACACCAATCTTTCACAGCCTTTTGCCAGAGCAGCCTCAGGATATGTTGAGCTGGCGAGGTAACTACATTAGAGAAATGAGTTTGTTCTTTTTCAGAAGACAAATATACTATCTTTGAAACCACTTACAAGGAAAAAAATAGTCATTAAATACCAGTGTCCAACACCAAACTAGAGTTGTTAATAATAGGAGTATTCTAGCATTGCAAAAGATACGAGACCTCAAAGTCAGAAAAAAAGAATGGTGCTAAAGACAGGCAAACCCAGAATACTTTATAGAAAATCATATCTGGGGTTGGTGGGAGAGTTGCAGCTTATAACGGTCATATCTAATACAGAGTGTTGTCATATATAATAGCAGCAATGATATAAATGTAGATATGTTTATAGCTTCTTACACAAGTGAGGAAGTGAACAGAGTTTTGGGAAATATCATAGAATACAGCAGAATGCAGCTGAGCCCAGAAATAAAAGTTGTAAGACTCCTTGCCAGAGAGAGAGAGAGAGAGAGAGAGAGAGAGAGAGAGAGAGAGAGAAAGCATTAACTGCTTTGTTTGCAGAACATTAAAAAACTAATAGTGAGCTTTCACTGAGAATAATTTTCTTTAATATGGAGAAGCTAATTTATTTGATTATTTTTGGTGAAACACTCTAACATTTGATGCATAGGTAGATATACAAGATGTTGCAACCTAAGTATAATTACAGTGTATGTGTTAAATTAAGAAACACTATAAATTGAGAATAATCTAAGAAATTTGTGAAGAAAACACTTTTATTTTTTAAAAAATGCAGAAGCACATAAATTCTGGATGAATTCTGCTTTATGTCAGACTGAATAGATTTATCTTTATGAAAATCTCACATACATCTTAAGCTATAGTAATTAACAAAATTGTAATAACTGTAGGTGCTTGGTGGCTATTTGAAAACTATACATCTCTAGTTCCCTTTCTATTACTTATTCCAACTTTCCTTGGCACTCACAAATTGACAGATCTAAGGCTACATATAGGGCAAGATTCACCAGGGCCTACTGCATATGGCAGTGAGATATTCCTGCAGCAATTGAATCCAAAGTTTGGCTGCCTTATCCATCAGCTATGTGATAACTACAGCTTGGCTCTTAACTCTAACAACACTTATGCTATTGCAGAAGTGACCAAAAAAAAAAAAAAAAGAAGTCATTTGAAAACATCCATCTCCTCATCTCCTCACAATATGGAGGACTTTGCTTTTTTAGTTTCCTTGTTAATTTTTGAAAAAAGAGTGTTGACTAGATTGATAGTTGACTAAGGTAATGTTTTTATATAAAGCAATATGGACATTTGAAAAGTAAATTTTAAGCTGTCTAATATGGAGTTCCATAGGGAGTCATTCTTTCATTGAAATCTGTTATTGTTTGAGAAAATCATCGAGAATGATTTTCTTTAATATGGAGAAGCTAATTTACTTGATTATTTTTAGTGAAACACTCTAACATTTGATGCATAGGTAGATATACAAGATGTTGCAACCTAACTATAATTACAGTGCATGTGTTAAATTAAGAAACACTATAAATTGAGAATAATCTTAGAAATTTTTGAAAAACCAATTTTATTTTAAAATAAAAATAAAAATCTCACATACTTCTTAAGCTATAGTAATGAACAAAATTTTTAAGAACTGGACGTGCTTGGTGGCTATTTGAAAACCATACACCTCTAGTTCCCTTTCTATTACTTGCTTTCCTATTAAGAAACATAGAAAATAAGAACAATAATTAAGAACAATAATTGTGACTTTTAAAATTAAATGCTCAGCGTACTTACAAAATGTACTTACAAAATAGTGCTTATGACATGCTTCTCATTTATCTTCCTTATATTAGGAATAATGGTTTAATAAAGCAATCAAAAATGTACAAGAAAAGTTTTTAAACATTAAAAAAAAATCACAAACCAATAAATCACAATATGTAACTAGAAAATTTATGTGAACATGCTATTTTAACTTTATTTTCTCCCTTTAATCATAAATACTCTGTGATATAAAAATTTGGGAAAAAGAAAATTTGTTAATTTAGTTACAAATGTGAAATACCAATGTGAACTTCTCACAACTTAGTATTTATTTATCATTGCCCTATTATAAATTCTCTTTGCTTATTTATGCAGTAATTATGGAAACCAGACCCACCCCACCAGTTGTGTAATAGCTGACACCCAGCTTTGACTCTAACATTCAGTTGACAGAATTCCAGCTCTTGCTCCTACCAAAGGTACTTTGGTAACTACTTGACTGTATATTTTTCTATTGATTATGTAGATATAAATATGCCCATTTTCTAGGCTACACTATTTTAACTAAGTAATAAAGTAACAGTGAACAGTGTACATTATTTTATTGATCTGATAGATACACAGAGAGATATTTGTCCAATTATTTTTTTCTAGGCTAAAGTATTTTAGTTGAGGTAATACATGTATTAGTTAAAATTTTGAGTATTTCTTTAAGATTTATAATAAATAAGATAATTCCCCACACCCTCAAAATAAGCAGTCATTTTTAACTCCTATAGCTGTTTCTTCTGATATTTAGGTCCATATATCCACATGTCAGAAAGTCATTGCCTGATTTTTAAATTTTAGATATTATTTTGTTCATGCTGTGAAGCATGATAATTTAGCTACTGATCCTGCCTCATGTCTTTCAATCAAATTTAAGTTATACATGGTAATTAAATCAGCATTGTTTATATTATCATGCAAGGCTAAGTATATTTCTAGTTTTCTACATTTTTCTCTAGATGTAGTAATAACTTGATATTTTCCTTTAATTTTCTACAGACCTCTGTCTTATCTTGCCCTAATTTCCCTGTAGAACTATAAGATTCTTCTAAACATAGCCAGACACAGCTATCACCATCTGTTGTTTCCTGGTGTTTGCCTTTCCCTATGTACCTCTCTCTTGACTACTCCATGAGAACACTGCTCTGCTGTATCATCCCAGGGCCTCCCATGTGGGGCTCTTCATTCCTGGATCCCGTGTCTTCCTGTTTCATGGCTTATTATCTCAGTTAGTACCTTTACCACCTATAGCTTCTAGAGAAAGAGTTTATGGGCCTTTTTTTTAAGATATGTGTTTTCAGATTTTTAAGTACTTGCATAGACTACTAGTTGAGTTTTGAGTATTTTAAGATACCGTTATCTGCATAATTAATTTTTAAATTAGGTATAAAATCTTGGTTGGAAATCATTGCCTTCACAGTCTTGAACATATTGAACCACTTTCTTCTAGTTTCCAATGCTACTTTGATCACCTTTTGTTTATTTAACATGGATTACTAAAGCAAAGAAAAAAATATCATTTTCCACCTAGGTCACTGGTGGTCTTGTTAAAGTTTCAATGAAGTTGTTGGAACTAAAGCTCAGCTGGAAAATACTAAAAGAGACTCTGAGAGGAAGAAATTCAAACACATACTGTAGAAAATCTTTTCAAGAAGTTTTGCTGAGAAGGAGAACAGAGAAATTGAAGGAACATAGCTGGGGTGGTATGTAGAATCAAAGATGGAGTGCATCTTGTTTGTTATTTTTTAAGGTAAGAGATAATAGTGTAATTTTACATTTATACAAGTCTTAGAAAAAAAGATAAGTTGAGGATCTGGGAGAAGAGATGTAAGACAGTGAATGAGGTTCTACAGAGAGAGACCTTAAGACTCACGTGAGAACCTGCAGCTTTGTGACTTTAAACCTTCTGCTTTTTCCAATTGCCACATTGACACTTCAACATGTGATGAACCAGAGGATTTAATAATATCTTGCCTTATAAGTGCAAAGGAACAATTTCAAGTTACAGTATAAAGTTCTGTAAACATTAGTACTTCCTAAGTAAAATCCCCTGTGATGTGCATAGTTATAAATGCAATAACCAAGACAGGCCATCTTATAAAAAATAGACTATAAATATTTAGTCACAATGAATGCCCTCAGTTTGGTTAGTGAGACATAAAAATGGGCTGCAAGTTGAAAGGTCCAAGTATCATAATAATATACATTTTAAAGCACTTTAGAGTCTTCATTGAACTTTATTCTGGATTATCAAATTTTATCTTTACTGCAATGGTAAGAGATGGGCGAGGCAGAGATTATTCTATGTATTTTATCATTGAGGAAACTGAGACCAAAGGAAAGAGAAGAAAAGAAATTCACTTATAATCACAGCATGCCGAAGTTACTCCTCTAGTTATGGTTGAGTATCTCTTATCTATAATGCTTAGTACCATAAGTATATCAGATTTCAGAGGTTTTCAGATTTCTAAATATTTGCATAGACTACTAGTCGAGCATCCCTAATCTGAAACCCCAAATTTGCCATGGTTGGATTCTTATTAACATTAGTTCTTGGTAAGTGTGGGGGTGGTTTTGGGGGGGTTTGGTTTTGTTTCTGTTTTAATAAGAAGCTCACTTCTTTTTCTCACTATGTTAATGTCAACTGAGAGAGACTCTCAAAAACCTTCCTGGAAAAGGCCACTGGAATGTGTCATTGTTCTTTCCATCCAAACACACACATACACACACACACACACACACACACACACAAATAGCTACTTATGCTTCTCTTTTCTATTTGATTAAGAAATGTAAAATACCTTCAAATTTTATATGCATTCCTTTCCACATAAATCTCATTACTTCTCAATTTACACTGTTGACCACTATATTAGTCTAGATAACTTACACTGACTGCTAAAACAGAAAGAAGAGAAAAAAAAACCACCAAAATCTTAATGGCTGGACTGGACTCACAATTTACTTCATTATCAAACAATTGCTGAGAGTTGGATGGGGCTTTCCTCCATCTAATGTCCCAAGAATCCATGTTTCTTCCAACTCATGATCTACTATTTAAGGTAACAAGGTAATTGAGGGAAAGTAAAGAGGTGACATATCGGCTCAAATTATTTGGCTCAGAAGTGACACATTTATTTCCTGTCTCATTCATTGGTTGGACCTAGTCACTCCTCCCTGGCTAGATGCAAGGGAGCAGCCAGCAGTCTCCCTGTGATTAGGGACAGCAGATCTGGATGTGGGGCAGTGCTAATGGCATTACCACACTCACTTTCCTGAGTTTTTTCCCAAAGCTTTTTCATTCTTCTGATTACATCAGAAAACATCATTTGGGAGCTGATATGTCTTTTGAGATATTTTTAAATAAGGAGAATCTGTCCCTGAAAAAAAAAATCAATCAGAAATAGATAGGAGACCAGACTAAGTCATTTTTAAAAAGCGAGCAATTGAATGCCTTCTGTCCAATGCCTTCCGAATGCAATCCTTTAACCTTAGGGGATTTTTATTATGACCTCTGAATTAGGACAATTTTAGCTCCTATGGAAAAAAATTATGTATATAGTCTTCCTCCAAGCCAGTGACTTAATACAATGAATATTTATTCCTAACCTCTGTGGTTTGGGTAAATGTTCCCTCAAGGCCCATGTGTTAATAGCTTGATCCCCAGCCCATGGCACTAAGGGGAAGTGGTTGCACCTTTAAGAGGTGGGGCCTAATTGGAGAAAGTTAGATCACTGGGCACTACCCTGGAAGGGAATTTGAGAACCTAAGCCCCTTGCTCTTTTTCTCTTTTGCCTCCCAGTTGCACAAGGTAATTAACTTTGGCTGGCATATGCTTCCACCAAAAATAATAGGCCCAATTGACTACAGACTAAAACCTCCAAAACTGTAAGCCAAAATGAACTTGTCCTCCTTATAAGTTGATTTCCTTGACTTTTTTTGTAGCTGTGATTGAAAGCCATCTAATACATGATTCTTTGAACTGTGCAGCTGTTATGGATCAAGAGATGGCTTTCCTCCATGAATAGTTTTCAAATTCTGGGTTCCTCACTTCTTGGTCTCAATCATCCCCCTAGGATCTTGGGGGCTTTTACATGTAAAAGGTAAAAGAGAAAGAATATACAGATATCACATTTATTATTTAGCAACCTTGCACAGAAATAACACACTTCATTTTCATTAGATGGTTGAGAATTAGCCCCCATGGCCCCATATAGATACAAGGGAAACTTGGAAGTGTAGTCTTTAGCTGGGCAGCCACATCCCAGCAACAGCTCAGTTCTGCAGAAAAGGAAGTGCAAATTTGGAGTGCTCTGCTAGACATCTCAGCCATGCATCCAAAACACAAACTTATACATCTATTTCCAAACATTTCATATTAAATATCAAATTCTAAATGTATTGTCAATTCATATTTAATACTCCAAGTATACTAGGATCTGCACAAAATCTATATCCGATAGAGACCCAGTGTTTAAGGAGCTTAGTCTCTGAGGGAAGCTCACAAATAACACAGTGAGATAATTTACCAAAGTTGCACTCAGAAGTGGGAAAACAAGATAAAACATGGTGGGCTGTTTTGAGACCTCACTTTGATCTTATGTGAACAATTGCATTCTCTTAGGCTTTTGAGGCCCTATGCTCCATAAAGTCCAGTGTCTTTCAACCCCCAAATTGTTTTCCTTTTTTCACATTTATAACTCTATAAATAATATACAAGAGAATAAACATATAGCTATTAATCAATAATACCTCCATTTGATAGGGTAATCATAATTCTTTAGTGTTTTAAACTCTACTGGATCTAAGTAAGTGACATACATTCTCTCAACTCTGCACTGATCAAAAGTTACAGGATGGTTTTCAGATGTTCAATGGTTTTGTGTGTGAGTGAGTCGCATGTGAACTCTTTGAAAACAGAGAATATGGGCTTTCCCAAATCTTTACTTCCAGTTCCTGCTATGTAAATGTTAATGAAGTGAATTGAGTAAATTTTTACGGAAATCTTCCTTGAATTGGTGAGCTGTAGTAAGTGAGGTTACCATTGGGATACATGTGAGATTCTTTCTAACTCAATATTTTTATTAATGTGTTGGGGGAAGATGCAAATCTCAAAACATACTCATACTAATAAAATTTTAAGATGATCCTAGCTTGGGAGGAGTACCAAACACCAGGGACAAAAAAATATATAATCCAAAGAAGTTAGAACTGTCTACATAAAAAGAAACTTGGCCTTCAAAAATGTAAATGACTACATGCAAGGAAAAAAAATGGTTTGAATTCTTCCTAAGCAAGGGAATAAAAGAAATCTGGAGTCCAAGGGTGATGATAATTTACAAATTAGATCTGTGTTTAATATGAAGAGCTATAAACAGGGTCATAGCTATTTTGGCCTGAATTTTGAGAGCTTCATATAATAAATGGGCCAGGAAACTAAGTGTCCTTCTTTGTGTGATGTTAAAGATTTTCTAAATTTCAGTTGTTCTAATTTAAACCAATATCATTAGAAATAGAGCTAAACTAAGAATTTGGAAAAGAACCAAAAACATCAGTAGGAATAAGATCAATTACTAATAATAGTTTTCTATAGTGTGTACTTATTTATTCACTTCCTAAGATACTTTACTGATACAAATACCTTAGGTATTTATTATATCGACTATGTTACTCATTAATTCTTAGAACCTCCTTTTTGGTGTAGATTTTCCCCATTTTACCAATGATGACGCATTCAAAGATTTCACATCGTATGTCAATCTTGCCAGCCGACTAGTCGGCCTTCTTATAAATTTCATACCTAGATGAGAAAAAAAGAAAATAAGAATGTATCATTTACCTAGGAATGGCAGAAAATATTTTCCTTAGCCAACCTGAGCTCTG
Organism: Ictidomys tridecemlineatus; assembly: GCF_052094955.1. Lineage (NCBI taxonomy): Eukaryota > Metazoa > Chordata > Mammalia > Rodentia > Sciuridae > Ictidomys > Ictidomys tridecemlineatus. Next base: position 43,367,910 of record NC_135490.1, read on the forward strand.
CACTTTATGAGAGGAAATATGTTGTAAAATTTTTTTATGTGTAACATCATGATATCCATTGCTCTAGTCAGAGGAACACTTGCCCCCTGTTCAGATGAGACTTGAGAGCATTCATCTCATTCAACCTGTTTTCCTATCTCAAATGCAAAAGGCCTCTCTATTGCCTTGCCACTATTAGGATAAAAGGAAAAATAGAAAAAAAAATGGCTCCAACCTCTATCCGACATCCATATTCCTCCATATTCCTGATCTTGCACAGATGGGCAATCTCTTTATGTGTACTTTCCTCAATACAATGGCATTGACACTAACTCACTCTTAGAGTGGCAAGGAAGAGTGAAATAAGATAGTGCTTGAGACGAAGAGAGTGCTCAGTAAATGGGAACTATTATTGACCGAGTGATGAGGCTCATACATTTACCTGGGGATGGAATCAGTGATTCCATTTGAAAAAAAAAAAAAGATTTTCATATGCAATATGCAATATAACAATGATGTCAAGCATTCCTCCACTGCATGGTCCAAGCTATAAACTTCATCTCTGTCATTTTCCTCGTTGTCCTTTTTCTTTCCTTCATTCTGTCCTGGCCTCTACCCCCACATACTTTTGAATTATTTGTATATTAATCTGTCTACTTACACCTCTTACTCATGGGAACAAAGAAAAATGCCTTATTTAACTTTTTATCTCATGACATTAACAACTATCTAATCAATAAATAAAATTAGGATGCTCCTTTAGACAACAACATCCAAAACAAAATAATTTTTAAAAAACCCTCAATTTTAGAAAAAAAAATTAATGCATACATGGCACCTATTTTGTTTCTTATTTATGCTGTAGGTTTAAGAATCAAGGCAGTGTACTTTTAATCCAGAATGGAATCTTCAATAATTTAATGAAAAATGAAAACAAGACAGAAACTAAAGTTTAACATCTATTGAATTTTGTTAAGCCTTGGGCAAAAATCACATTTGGATCAAAGTTGTTTTCTGTAAAGGAAGAACATGGTAGAAATAGGGATCTCTGAGAAGGGCTGGTGAAAGTCAGAAGCTATCCCTAACAGTCAACTTTCTTTTAAGATACTCTCAAAATGTGTAGCATAGCATACAGAAACCAACACACACACGACTAAAATGAACAGAACACTTAGTATGTTTATTTGCTTCCTAAGTGTTTGGGGGGGCACTGCTGTCTTGCTATCCTTCACAATGCATTAAGTGCAATGTCTTTATTGAACTTCAAGGTCCAGAATTAAAGAGAAGAGAAATACATTTTGTGCTATTGTTGTACCACAAATGGATGGATAGGTCTGTAAGTACATACACATTTCAGTACCCCCACATAAATACTTAGTTTTGGTCAAATTGTTCACTCTCTATTTTTATATAGGTGATTAAATTGGCCTTTCCATCTTGATAATACAAGCCATTGCATGACACTAATGCTCCAGTGGAAAAACAAATTAGCCAGGATATATGAATTCAGTAATTATCAGAATGTCCTTAGCAAAGATCAGAAAATAAGATGGTTTTGAGGGGCTATCCTTAAGGTTAGAATATATGTTGAACACAGATGATGAGAAATTGGAAGAATTTGTGGTCAGAAAGACTTTGTGAGGCAAAATTATTGAAAACATGTACACAGAACAAGGATCCTGCAATATATTAAGACTCTGCTTTTATTATGCTATTTTTAAATTTTTTTCATAGTTCTTCCTTTTCTGGATTACTTCAAATATAAATCTTCACAGATTAATTATACAAATGATGTGTTCTTAAGGTTATGACAGAGTGACACCATTAAGAAAGTGTTTAAGAAGATTGTAAAAGGAAACACATCCTCTGAAAATAATAAATAGTAAATTTTTTAAAATTTAAATAGGTTTCAAATTTTTTTTAAAAAAAATTTAGGCTATGATCAATACCATATAAATTTAGTTTAAAATACACAGAGATAAAGAAGAAACAAGAGGAGAAAGAAAAAGAGAAGGAAGGAGGAAGTGGGAGAGGAGAAAAGAGATATTATTTTCAGCTCTACTCTTCTTGTAACACTGCCAGTAATCTACATATTTGATAATTCTAAACACACTGTATTCTAGGAGCTAACTTGAAGCCTTCCTACTATAATTTTGCTATACTTTAAATGATTGGTACTGAGTTGTAAAGTGTAATATACATGAATTCTTTGAAAAGAAAACATTTGAAATAACAGTAATATTTCTTAGTCATAAAATTATGACTTTTTGATAAAATATAAGCAAAGAACACTAATACTGTAAAGAGATATGGAAAGGTGTACAATTCTAGAATCTATTTTCAGTAGGTTAAAATGTAGCATAAAATTAGCATGGCAGAGATAGGAGCCCTATCATTATCACATATATGTTGATACATCCAGAAGTTTTATATATATCTTTGTTTATTAATGTGTGGCAAATTTGCCAGTGACTTTCAAATTTCCAACTTGAGCTAAATAGTAGTTGTAGTTAGCTCTCCCAAAGAGAGAAAGTAAGAAGCTTCAGCTTCTCTTCCCTCAGATGCTCCTTTGTGCATTCATTAGTGCATTCATATATTCATGCATTCACAACAGACATCTATGGATCTTTCTTATTTGCATGACATTCCTCAGTGCTGGGGAGATTTTAAGGTGATTAATTAAGTCAAAGTTTACAAAAGTTCATTTCATAAATTCTTGACAGGAAGATATGCAAGACTCGATAAATTCCTTAGATAAACATTAGGAAATGTTATAACATGGAAAATACTACTGAAGAAAGCCAGGTTTACCATGAAGAAGGTGCCTGAGAGTGATTGTGTCTTTTCTTTAGGCTATATGACCACCTACTTCTATGCCTTAAAGTCATGTTGATATTGGCCAACACCTGTATGAGTTTTCTGAACTTCTTGTCCCAACCCACTATGAACACTGCATCACTACTAAATCTCTTGGTTTCCAGGCTTGTGAGTAAACTTCCTTTTCTTCACTCTCTTGGATATAACACTTGCACCATCTCTCAATCCATTTCATTGTTGTTGTTTTTTTTTTACTTCAATTCAGATTTCACTGATGATTCTCTCTCCTTCCCTGTTCCCCTATCTGATTTCTGTAACCCCAGTTTCATGACATCCTTATGTAGGCAATGCCCAAAGCCTCTAGGAGTGACTAAAGCAGTCATTATGATAGTGAAAATGTAAAGGAAAGAAGGGACTAGATGCTAATTGCTAAGTAACCTTGATTATAATTAAGAAACATTATAAAAATGTCAGAATTTATTCTTACATCTTTTTCTTGATAATTGAATTTTTTACATTTTAAATTCTCAGAAATGTTTTCTAGATTCAGCAGAGGGATTCATTTGCTCTCCAAATTTTATTATAAAGTATTGAACATTGATTCTGCAATATAAATGAGAATTTTCTATCTATAAATTACTATATCTTGGATAGAGTCCTGAAGAAAGCTTATCTTGGAAGACTGCATTTTTAATCAAAAAATAGAAAAATCACTGGAAATTTCCAGGTTGTCTAAAGTAAGCTAAATGATCATCATTCATATGCTCTCAATCTAAATGCCACTATTAATACTTTGTACACATTAACATATAAAACATAGCTTCTTAGATTTCTGTGCTTACCATAGATTTGGTTTTTCTTTCCTTAAGGATCTCAGAATTTTCAGGAATAGCATCAATCAGATAAATAAATCAATGACATATTCCCAGTGACTTTAAGTTCTGGTAGAAGTTCAGAATCAATTAGTTAAAAATCAATGAGAATTTTGTTTACTGACATGTGACATAATATGCAAAATAATAGTTGTTTATTATTATATAAATAAATGAATGTGTTTGTTTTCTTTCCCACATTATACAACCCAGAGTTTTAGTGCAGGGTTAATCTGGTGGTTTCAGGTTATCAGAGATACAGACTTTTTTCATCTTTTTCCTTTATTCTCTTTGCAAAGGGCAACAGTACTCAAAGTGACTTAAGGTATAAAGTGTCTCCTCAAGTTCTTATCTTACAATTTTATCCCGGAATAGGAGGAAGGAAACCACAGAGTAAGCAGGTCCCTCTATAGAGCTCCACATTCTTGCTTGCTTTTTGCTAGCTGCAACTTAGTCACCTTGCTGCCAAGTAAGGCTAGGAAATGTAGTTCTTTCATAGAACCATTTGAGGTCCTTTAGGAAGAAGAGGAGGAAGAGATGCAGGAGTAAGTAGGCAGAAGTCAGTACCCCAATAAATGACTCTGTTACTGCTCTTTTATTGGTGCTTCCCCCTATTGTTTAACAGTAGAGCAAGTGTTATGTGATTACTTTGCAGAAATCAAGCAGATTTAAGCCAGGTAGCTTAGCTTCTTATTGGCTAGAAAAGGTTAATTATGGACAATGGATCAAATAAAAAGTTTGTGTTTATTAGAAAAAAAATAACGAGGTACTACTAACAAGCCACTTGTAAGCAAATTTAACAAAAAGGTGTCCTGTTTCTGGGTAGAAGAAGCCTCGCACTAGGATACTGGTTTAGAGTCAAGTGGAACAGGATTCAGGTCCCATTTGCCTCTGCTGGCAGGACATAAAACCTGAATAACTGTACACACCACCCTGGCAGGAGTTGCACTCTTCAACATTGGATGAGAATAAAGCTGTCACCCAGACTACTTTGTGTTCATTTAATGCTATCAAATGCTGTCTGCTTCTACGTTACTAGGTAAGTTAGCAAGCTGAAGCTGGTTGTAATGTGGGCTCTGTGGGTGAGAAACATCTGGTTTTGTTTTGTTCTTCCTTTCATCTCAGTCTTCCTTTATTTCCCTTTCTCCCTCATCCTTCCCCAGATTCTGTGAATTACAATGTTCTGTGTATTCTGCTTCCTCTGCATCTCTCAAATGTATGAATTTGTCTCCAACCCTATTCTACCTGTCTTGAGTAAGACCAACTGGAAGTTATTATGCCTCTGCCATGAGGAGGCTGAGGAAGTGTGATAGGCAATAATGTCATTCTCCTCCAAAACTTGGTCCTATTCCCTGGATAAACCAGGAACCCAGTAGTTGTTCTTCATATTGTCTCTCCTTCACTGAGAATCAATCCGTCACCTAACTAATGCCTTTTGCTTCATAGTTATCTCTTAGGTCATCCACTTTTTCCCCATCCATATCATTATCACCACTGAATCCAGCTACAATTGTTCCTCTTTTTGTTTACCACAATAGTCCTTTGAGCGGTCCACCATGAAATTACTCTTCCACCTTTCTTTTACTTCTCATCTACACCTCCTTCCAATATGTTTTCCCCGTTGCCCTTCAATGGCATGTAAAACCCTCTGAGACTTCGGCTTCTTCCAATATCTCCAACTTCACCCTGCTTCACTGCATCTGCTCCTTTAGTGTTTGGGCTTTCCTTTAGTCCTTTATATTGTGGTTGACCTCTGCATCTGTTGTTGCCTGTCAACTGTGATTTATCTTTTAGATCTTAGTTCAAACTATACTTTTCTAGAACAGGCTTCTCTGACACCCATGACTAGGTGAACTGTCCTTAATATATGTTCTCATAATTCCATGTAGTGCATTTATCTCAGGGGCAATTTTACATTTGTTTGTGTGATTGTTTTATTAATATCTGTTACATTCAAAGGGTCATAAAATCCATGAGAGAGGAGATTATGTTAGCCACTGTGAGCCCAACCCAAAAGATGCTAAAGAAATGCATTCTGAGTAAAAGAGAAGAAATAAAGGAAAGAAAGAAGCGAGCAGGAAGAGATGGGGTGGGGAGGAAAACATATTTTCTGTATTTTGTTTTCTCTGCAGTACCTAGCACAACATTTTGCTCATAGAAAGTTCACTGTATTTTTTTTAATGAAATGACCATAGTATCACCAATGATTTGTGCAGATTGGAGTTGGAAAATCAAATTTATTCCTTTGTTCTGGCCAGTCACTAAACATGCTGAGTTGTCCATTTTGGAATAGTTCTGATCTATTGAACTAGTTTAGAATTAGTGCCAGAAATCCCAGTGCCAGAACTGAAGTTCTTACTTTCTTGCCTTGCTCCTGACATATGGCTCATTACGTAAATTAACCGATGAAAATTTATATCAACCTTTCAAGAAGTGGATTCATTGTCCCAGATTTGTGGCTGGGAAGACACAGAGATAGTTTAATGTCTCATTAAGATTCAGAACCACTGTCATTAAAAAAAAATACTGTAAAGAAAGGACAATGAAGTGTGTATAGGTGAAAGAAAAAAGTGGAAGAAAGTGCTATTTGGTTCCCCAAAAATGGGTGAAAATTCTAGTAGCTCTGTTCTTGATCAGTGCATATGTAGGTCTCTCACTGGCCATTGGTCACTAAATAAATCTCAAGCTTTTGGCTTTTTGTAGGCTATATACTAAAAATGTTTTCTCTACAATTTGTAACAGATATGGATAGAATATGTCCACAATAGTTTATTCAATGCACAGACTAGGTCCTGTGGTAGCTAAATATTAATGTTTGCGGTGTTGGGAACTGAACCCAGAGCCTTGTGCATGCCAAACACATGCTGTATCACTCACCGAACCACACTCCAGCCTCATAGCTAAAATTGTTTCTTCTGACGTTCAAAGTAACTGCCTGAGTAAAGGAGGGAAAGGATTTTGCCCTATTTTTGTTATGTGGGTTGTCCAAGATCACAGACCTGTGTTGCCTTTGTTTTCCACCTCCTGGTTGAATTGGTCTTCTGCTATTTTTTCCACACATGAGTTTTAGACAAAAACTCACTCCTTTCCACCTCTTGACCCAAGTGTTGCTGCTGAAAAATATTCAACTTTTTGGACTCTGCCTACTGAGATCCCAGCATATAGCTACCTTGCTTTGGGCTAAACTCTTGGGCTCTACCTAGGCCGGCTTAATTTTATAATATCTTCCTGCTTCCCACTTGTCTAGCCTGAGTATCCTCAGGCTCCTCCTTAGATTCTGGCCCAGGGAATCCAGAACTTTGAATCTGACTTGTCAAGAAATTAAAATTCTGCCTTTCTGCAGGCTGAGGTATGACAACTACGGTTCCACCATAGAAACCAATTGGCCATTGCCCTTGTGTTGCTAGGCCCTCTGAGAAGTTAGGGACCTTAGTTAATTTTGTCCTGCTTTGGAAATTTAAGGAGTTTGCCAAAGCAGAAGACTTCAGGTCAAAAAACAAAGGAAGACCCAGATGATAGGACTCACATAGATATCCAAAGTGAATCCTAGAATACTTACTTAGCTAAATTTAGGGAAAAAATAATCTATCATCTCTTTTCTTTTAGCAGCCCCTTTCAGCACATTGACAAAGCAAATTTTTTAAATGCAATGAGTATACCGGGAATACTATCTCTCTAGAAGAACTTTCATTTGGACAATTTCAGGAACAAATGAAAACACAAAGAGAATAAGTAGGTTAGCTCTAATAATTGCCATGAGCGAGCTTGGGAACTCTTGACATCAGGGTATGGAGAATTCATGAGGTGTTCTCTTCTGTGTTTACTGGATACATCCTGCTCAAGTTTTCTCATAAGGGTGCATCTAAGATATCAGCTAGTTATTTAAAGGCTTAGCTGGGGCTCAAGTAGCTTCTTCTCAGATGGTTCACTCTTCCCAAAGCCCTCCCTTCCTTGCCATGTGGTATCTCTATAGAATCCCAGTATAAGGCAATTGGCTTCCCCATGGCAAAGTATGCAAAAGAGAGCAAGTAAGAAGCCATGGTGCCTTCTATTACCCCATCTTCAAGTCAAATACTCTCACTCCTGCTTATTTTTTTCCTATCCTTTTAAAGAAAATCATGAAGTTTGAAGCCATCTGTATCTCAAGGCTCTGTTTTCTTGAAGTAGTGTAATGAAGTTATAGATGCATTTTTAAACCACTACAATGTTTTGTTTTCAAGAACATTTTGAAAATATTTTTGAGTATGGTAATTCACATTAATTTTGAATTAATAAGCCAAAAAATGACCTTGAAATGAATATCATATCTTTAAATAAAATTTATTTTATTTCAGAATAATTACATTAATTTAAGAAGCATCTTTGTCTAATTTAGTAAAGTGAAATTTAAGTGTGAATAAATTTATTGAAAGTTCCCATTTGAAATAAGAAATAGAATTAATATGGTACTGCTTTTTAGCCCAATAGATTTCCAATATTTTTCAAAACTAATTTAATCATATTTGAAGTTTTAAAATGAAAGTATTCTATATACTTCAGAAAGTTGTATTTGTGCAGTATAACTGAATCTGTCAAATATAAGATGTGGGAATGTCAGGCAGGCAGTTGCAGAAGAGTAGAGTAACTGGTGTGGGACAAGAAGTTATCTCTGATAGTGGCAGAGGTAAGCTATGATATGGATGAGGGATGATCTTAAAAACCACTTGAATACTGATGTCTCCTAAATTACTGACTACTTTCTGAATTCCATATTTGTATATATAGCTTTTACACAGCAAAGCCCTTTGGATAATAAATGTCTTTTCCATTTTTAATATGTTCTAAACTGGGATCTTGGTACTGGCTTCCTAGTCCCTGTTTCCTTCAATGTTATCCATCTCAATAAGTGAAAAATCCACTTTTCCCAATGCTCACACCAAAAACATTAGAATTCTATCTGGATCTGCTCTCATTCACCTGATGCATTAGTAAAAACTGTGAGTACAACCTTCAACATTTATTCAAATCTGAGAAAGAGAGAGAGAGAGAGAGAGATTGAGATTGTTCTATGGAATAAAATGAGCCAGAGAAGAGTGAATAAAGAAGTGTTGGTTGGGGAAGGGATGCCATTTAGGTAGGGGTCATTGGGAAGGCCTCCTCACCATTTTCACTGCTAGCACCTTCGTTCAGGCTGTCACCATCTCTTACTTGGATTGTGCCGTCATCTCCTAACTAGCTTCATCTTCTACAATCTACCCCTACACAGAAGCTAAGGGATCCTGTTACAGTATCAAGCCACTCTTTTATGAGAAATGTCTGATACAATTGTATCTCTCTGCAAGTAAAGGGCAACTCTTCGTCATTATCTATGATCTCCTACATGATCTGCACTGCTCTCTGACTTGCTCTCCTGCAGACACCCTTCCCACCTCAGTTACATGAGACATGTTCTCATCTTAGAGACTTTACTTTCTTTCCTGTGACCTTGAATCCTTTTCCCCAAAGGACTTGTTTTCTCACTTTAGACAAGTTTGTCTCAAAGTTTATTTCCTCAATAAGGCCTTCCCAATCACCCCATCTAATTTTCAACCATTCCCCAATGGACACTTCTTTATTCACCCTTCCATAGAACTAACTCACTCTCTCTCTCTCTCTCTCTCTCTCTCTCTCTCTCTCTCTCTCTCTCTCTCACACACACACACACACACACACACACACACACACACACACTCGAATTTCTTTTTCTCTTTTCCTCACTAGAATGTGAGTTTCACCAGAGCAGGGATTTTTGTCTTTAAGGTCAAATCCCTATTGGAGGGAATGATGCCTGGCTCATGACAGATGTACAAATAGTACTTGCTGATGAGTAACCTTCTCTCTTTTTCACACTGTTGTCCCAGATGCTATCTTTCCTTTGAAGGCTCCTCCTCTGTGGCTTAATCCACTCTCTGCCAGTCTTACTCATAACCTTGCTCTCTCCAAAATCTCTCTTTTCATTTGCATTACCTCCTATCTGGTGATCCTGTGACCACTACTCTGCTCAAGTTTTTCTCATCCCAATGTAAACAAGAAAATAAATATAGTCTCTTTCTTCTTGTTCCCTTTTAAGCAGAATTCTCTTTCCTCTCCTTTAAGTCATGGCCAAACCACCCAATAGATTTTTTTTTTAAAAAAGAAAGAAATCTATATTTCATGCCCCCATTTCCTCCTCACTGATTGTTCCCTCCCAGTCTGGCTCCTGTCATCATTACACTGCTTAAATTATTCTCTAAGAGTCATCATGATATGCCAAGTCCATTAACCTTTCATAGTGTTTAATATTCTGTTTATTTCTAGAGAAGTGGATATTGCTTTCAAAAATCTTGGGTGTTCTGACCATGGATGAGGGATGATCTTAAATACCACTTGAATACTGATGTTTCAATGAATTTCAAAAAAATAATTAGAGTTCACTTTCATTTTATAAACAAAAGTATATCACAGAAATCCTTCAAGAGATCCTTCTTTCTTTACTTCTGTGAATGATCTTTGATCTCCTCCTAGCTCTCTGACTTTCCCAGCTTTGTAAACTCTGGATTCCTGTGAGAGTCAATTTTTCATCATTGGGACAAAATACCTGGGGAAAACAACTTAAGGAGGAAAAAACTGTTTGGGTCATGGTTTCAACCAATAGTTAGCTGAATCCATTACTATGGGCTTGTGATGAGGCAGAGCATCATGGCAGAGAGGGTATGGTGGACCAGAGCTGCTCACCTCCTGGCAGCCAAGTAGGGGAAAAGGGGGAGGGGGAGTCTGGCTGGGAGGAGAGAGAGAGAGGGCCAGAAACAAGATATACCATTTCAGGGAATGTCCCCAAATTGACTCCACATCCCAATAATGCCTCAAATGATGAATTCATTAATGAATTAATCCACTAATAACGTAAGGACCCATAACAATCCAATCAGCCTTCCCGAAGACCCTACAACTGAACATTGTTGCACTGGGGACCAAGCCCTCAACCCATTAGTCTTTGGGGAATACTTCATATCCAAACCACATAAGTCCCTTTGTTTTCTTTCTCTGCAATGCAGGTGTTGCCCAAGCACCTGTTCTTGGTCTTTGTCATTTCTTTGTACGATCTTCTTTTGTTATCCCATACTCAGACATGTCCTCTTTCCCAAACCTCTGCAATTGCCTCAATATTTCCCTCCAGACATTCCACTGACATCTTGAACCAAATATTTTCAAAACTTATTTCATTATGTCTCCACCAACCCTGTTCTTATGTTTGCTATTCATGATTAATACTGCTTACCTTTCTTCCGGTCAACAAAACCAGAAAATTCAGCATTAGCTTGAGAATTCCCTTCCTGCTTGTACATCTGAGGCCAACTGTCTCCTTCTACCTGAAATATTGCTCAAAACTACCACCTCTTCTCTATCACTCTGCCCCTACTCTACTTTTGATCTTTACTATGTCTTTCTAGCAAGAATATAAAGTCTTGCCCATCAGACTTTTCTTCCCAAGCCTCATCTCCTCCCAACTCATTTCACACTTTATTTAGAAATGAGTCCTAAAACAATGCCTGGCTTAAAACCCATTTTTGACAATGCTTTGCTAGCAGATTCATAAGTTTAATTTCTGGCTTCAAGATCTTTATAACTTAGTGTTTATGTACTCATTGAGAAAAAAGTTGCTTTCTTGGTATTTGAGAGCAGATCAAAAGCTTATAACCTCCAAAGAGCAAGCTACTCTTTGGGATCATTCCCATGCTATAATTCCCTGGATGAGATAGAACCCTCATTTGTTTTAGGTTGTGCAGATGTATTACATTTTTCCTCTTAAGAACTTCCACCTCAGTTAGATGCCAGGTTGTAGTTCTTTGGATCTGTTTGGGATGTCATGAGGCAACTTTAGTGTACCCATGGGGACCAGAAGACTTCAATTTCCTCTTTATCAGAAGTTTTCCTTTGTACACTTGTATCTCTGTAAGGGGCAAGAAAAGTCACCCTAGTTTTATATTTACTTATCATCATCATCTCAAAAATATGATTAAAAAATAAGCTCTCATAAGATCAAACAGATAGGAAGTGATCTGTCAATCACAACACATATTAGCATGTTTATGGGCCTCTGATAATCTTTGATGGTTAATATTTATGACTCTGTGGTTCATAAACCTAGGCCATCAGCAGGACCAGTTCACTACGATCTTGCTAAAACGTTAGAGACCTAGGGGGATTAGCCTTATCTCATCTTTCCACTGATGTATCTGTTATCAAATATGTGGATTTGGCATTAAAAAAAAACAATTCAGGTTTTGGCTATGTATGTACCTTTCAGAAAAAGTCATAGAATGGAAGGGTAATATTGGAGCAGAAAGAGAGTGAGTAGGCAGAAAAGAAGTAAAAGAGAGGACAAATTCCACTATTTTAGAATTCCTAAAATATGGGGGAAACGTTCTATATCACATACTAGAATACAATGTCTCAGCCTCCCAGAAACATCTATTCTATTTTAAAAAGCCAAAAATATATCACAGAGACTTAAATCCTTTTATAATTTTCTATGAGTAGAACAAACTGAGATTAGCAAGTGTTAACATTGGCAAGGGAACTGGAGAAAGAAAACAGAGGTGATGCACATTAGAACCATAAAAATCATGTTTTCAGATTTCATTCACTTTTATAACCAAAATAAAAAGACTGACTTGGCAGCAACCAACAAAGCCAATAACCCTCTTGCAATGGTGTCCAATATTCTAAAACATACGTTTTGAGTTATCTGGCCCCTGTAAGTTTCCTATTTCTCCAGGTGGGAATAAAGATAATCCTGACAGATTTACCCAGGTTCCATTGTCAAATACTTGTAGGTGGTACTCACTTCTTTTGTACATAATTCCACAAGGCTTTCAATTATTTCAGATGGTTTTGAAGTTTTGGAAAATAAAATCTCTAATTGGAATTAATTATAATTCTCTTTAATTTTGGAAACAAAATATGTCAGAAAAATTCACTATGAGAGTACCTGTAAATTACATGAATGTTTGAAGTTTAAGTGTCAGTGGTGTGTATGACAAGAATATAAAATTTTCACTAAGTTGAACACATTTATCAAACTTCTGAGCAGTTCAAAGCTCTGGCTTAAATAAAAAAGAAATGTGAATATTCTGAGTAGAATTTTGCTATTGCTAGATACAACATCTTGAGGTGACAGAGCAAGAAGGTGAGGCTAGGAAGTGGGATCCAGACTAAATTTTATCCTCAGGTCTTGCATGATTGACTTTACAGCAGGAGGAAAATGAATGGTCTCAATATAGGAGGCTCTGAAGCTCCTTTTACTTCTGATGCCAGAAAAGCTGCTGCCTCCACATTTTCTACTCTTTTTCTCTGGCATAATGTGAGGGAGAGGGTCAGGGGACACACTTGTGGCCTCTAATGGCCAGATAATGGACCACAATAAAAGTTATGTGTCCCCAGCTGGAGGTGAAGACATATAATGGTTGACAAGATCCATTATCTAACTATTAGAAGCTGGAGTGAATGGAGACAATTATTTCATCAAAGAAAAAAATCCATTTTCACTTATTCAAGAAAAAAAATTGCTTATGTGCTCTGTGTTTTCTTGAAAAATCCTGCCTTTGTATTCAAATAAAAATCCAATTGTAACAGTAGTCAATGTTTATGGAATACTTATAATATGCTCATTGGCTTCATAGAGAACAGGGTCTGTAGAATAGAACTCATCAATTTCAAACTTGACTTCAGCATTTACTTGGAGGAAGATAACACCTCCATGTCTCAGTTTTTCCAATGTATAAAATAATGAAAATAGCAGTGCATGTATCATACAGTCATCAAGGACGGCATATGCTAAGTATACAATAAACAACAGTTATAATTAATGTTATTGTTGTAATATTGTCATTGAGTAGATATATAGTTTAGATCTCTGGTTTATCCCATTTGATGAATTAAGACATATAGAGGATGAAGTCAATCTGTTTAATCTGGAGGTTTGTGAATATATTTTAAAAGATTCATTGTCCCATCAGAAAAAATTGAAAAAAAAGATTTTGTCTATGTGCCTTTTGGTGGATAAAAGGGTTCATGGCCTTAAAACAGCCCTTGATTCTCAAAATTATAAGAATCCCTGATGAATTAAATTTAACATATGATTTCGCCTGGCAAGTGATGCAGGGTGGTTATTGAGCAAAAATATTTTTAAGTGATTTCTTTTCCTTTGTATTGTTTTTTAAATGCTAGGAAAAATCAAATATTAAAATCAATAACAGGTACCTATTCTGTCTGCTGAGTGCCAAAATAGGTACATGCATACCATCACAGAATGGTCTATTTTTCACCTCTTTTTGAGATGAATGTCTTTTCAAGAAACATTTGAAAGAAACAAAACCAATTCAGTTACAAAGGTGGGAAGCTATGGATTGAGTGTCTTGGTAATAGTTCTGTAGCAATCAATAAATACATTTTTTGACATTTCATTGGGCCTTTAGGGACCCCTAGAATTTGAGTCAAGATTCTCATACATATAATGGTATCATGATATCAATGTTTCCTTCTTTCATAATGCACTTGAAAAAGGAATCTGCGTCAACCCCTTCCACCCCTTTGGATATAAATTTTGTGCAGGATCACTCTCTGTTCAACTAATGCCTGGCTGTTGGAGCTATTAAACACTAAAAGAGGATTTGTGGGCCCAGGAAAAATTTAAAACTGTTATCATTATAATTGAAAAAATAAATACCACTTGTTTTGTAGAGAAGAATTATATCACAGTGGTTAGAAATAGATCCTCTAAAGACAGGCTGTAAAGGCTCAAATATCAATTGTCATTACTAACAGTACAACCATGGGACAATGAATTCACCTATCTCTATATCAGTTTTCTTATCTTTAAAATGGGAGTATATATTGCATGTATTTCACGGAATCGCTGTGTGAGAACCAACTGTATTAACTCTCTCTCTCTCTCTCTCTCTCTCTCTCTATATATATATATATATATATATATATATATAATTGCAAGGATTACATAATCCTGTGCCTAGAATATAAGAGCTGTATGAATGTATCATTATTATGTAATCCATTTCTTATGAATTAAGAAAAGAATACTTATGTGCTAATTCTATCTCATCTGCTTCATGACCTTTACACTTAGACAAACCATTACCTCTGAACTCCATTTTTCTTACCAATATGAAGATATATTCCCTAAATCCATGATGATGTGCAAAATCAATAATATACCAGTGGTTTGTAACTTATGGACCCTGTCTATGTTTTGAGTCTCAAAACATCTACAAACTTTATTGGGCCTTGTATGTTTTGAAAAAAAAAATCATTTTATGGTTAATTCTGAGTAATTTCAGAATCAAAATGCTTAACAGAGAAATTGTTTTGACTTTACTTGTGCATATCTTTTATGACATGAATTTTTCTGTGGGATTAATTCTAGTTAAGACTCTCTTCCTCTTTAAGTTTTCTCAGATTTTATATTTTGGGGTTTGATGAGGTATCTGAATGAATCAGAATTCTGGATCAAAGTAAGAGCTGACCCCATTACTGACTCCTTCACATTCAGAGAAACTGAGGGGAGGTCATTGAATATTAATGGATTTTTGTTTCACAGCACTTTTTTTTTCAAAATTCTAAGCTCCTTTTGCTAGTTTCTAAACATTTTAACTCAATTTTCACTTTTAATTTTTGATGCATTATAGCATTTAGATGATTCTCACATTGGTTAGATTAGCCTTGTGTTTTACCCTTGTTTGCCAGGAATTTAATATTTACAAAATCAATATGTATAAATATGTGCTTGCTCAACTTTTCTATTTCTGTCGGTAGTCATAAAGAGCTGAAATGCTTTCGTCATTTCAGCTCAATAACCTTCCTCTCTTCAGGATTTCTGGGGTCACTAAAAAAAAGACATTCTGGTTGTTTATTCTTCTACTTTGTTAGGGAAATAAACCCAGATGTTATCATTTGTTTTCATGCTTCTGTAAGTTGTCTTTCATTGAATACTTGGTGGCTTAAAGCAACTGTGCTTTATTATTTCTCACTCTTCTTTGGCTTGGCTGGTTGATTTTTCTACAGTCTCGCCTGGGCCTATTCATGTGCTTGACATCAGCTGACAGGGCTAGGACTGGAGCTCAGCTGGGCTTGCTGGGAGGCTGAGCCTCTCTGTCCATGTGGTCTTTCATCTTGAGATTCTACATATTTCAGTCCCTGGGCAGCATTCCAAGAGAGGAAAATGTTGAAGACATGAGGGCCTGGTTCCTGAACTCACACAATGTCATTTCCACCTTATTCCATTGGTCAAAACATGTCACAAATAAGGACAGTCCAGATGTAAGCATTGGGAAAAGAGATTCTCCCATTTTGTGGAAGAAACTGCAATTATTTCTGGTCATATTTAATCTACAAAAATGCCTGTTTTTTTTTTTTTCCTCAGCTAAGGTTTTCAGTGCTAGAATGTTGACAGAAACTGTGAACTTTTGTCAGTGGCACTAAAGAAAGCCAGTAACAAGCGCCCATGAGTTTTCAACTCAGAGGCAGCACCCACTCACTTTAGTTACTCAGCAGGTATTAGTAAGGCATCTATTCTATGTACGAGCACTAAGGTAAACTATAAATGGTCGCTGATCCTCATACAGAATTTAACTTAGACTGCAGCCCCCCAAAAGTCATAACCTAGAAATAGATAATAAACTTTGAATAATTTGATGTTTTTATTGGCTGTCTACTAGATATACCCAAGCTCTATATTGGCATTCTAAATGTAACAATGAATCTGAGTCTCTGGTCACATGACTTGGTAATAAGTAGAAGCATACTATAAACAAAAAAATTAACATAAACAAAGTTAATCAAATCCAAGAATAAATTAGTATTATAAATATTATGATAGAATAGTCCCAGCTCCAGTCCCATCATCGTTCTGGAGATTCAAGATTAGGATATGCTTCCAAGAAGGGGTGAGTCTTTTAAAGCAGATACATGATCTTCAGGCTGACCAGTAAGGGCTGTGAGATCCAGGAAGGTAAAGCAGCATAAACAATAGAAGTGGATTATATAAACCTTGGAGAGGAATGAAAGCTGAGATTTGTTCAGTGTGTCTGAAACCCAGAATTCTGGGTGAGATGGAGAAGGAGAGCAAGGAAGGAAGGAAAAACAGAAGTGATAAACAATGAACAGAAGTGGCCAGGGACTTAATTATGGAGGACCTTAAATAGCATCCTATAAAGTTTGAATTTTCTCCTATAGGTAATGGGACTCTGCTGAAGGATTTTCATCAGAGGGTTACAAGATAAAATTTGCATTTTTAAGAAGATCACTCTAACCTCTATAAGATAAATAGGCTAAGGCAAGAGTAGAGACAGAGAGAGTAGCTAGATTACTGCACTGATCAAACAAGCTTTGATAATGACTATGGCAATGGCAGAAAGGATAAAGAGGAAGAGATGTATCATACCTTCAGTAGACATGTTTTGAGTGTCTACTGAGTGCCAAGTGATACTCTAAGTGCTGGGAATATTATGCCATAGAACTGACCTTGTAGATTTAGAAAGAAATCATTCTGAGGCAGATATAGAACTTCTTTGAGCAGAAGGACACATTACCTAATTGAGTATAGGAGTGACGAAAAGGAAGGATCCCAGAAGTCCCAAGTGGGATTAATGGTGGCATCTTAACAATAAGACAACTGTTTTTAAACAGTAGGTACTAGAAGATCAAGAAAGAAAGCATTCTTTTATAGGTAAGCCAAAAATAACACTGAAAATATGCATATCCAGTGGAGGCTTACAGAAATGCCAGTTGTACTTATATTCATATATTGTCTTCAATTTTCAAAGATGACACATAAACAAGAGTAAAGGTGTATGTATAAATGGGTGACAGTGAGTCTGACAGAATTATTCCACTGCTTTCATCTTTTCTATCCTTGACAAACTCAGCCTATCTTCCTATGTGTGGTTTAATTGAACTTGACCCTAAGATTTGATAACTCCAATTCCCTGTGGCTCAATAATTGGGCCCCATGTGTGATAAAGGCAGGTTGCACTAGGAATCCCCCAGCTGCTACTTATGTGAATGGATTAAATTAGAACTTCCCAGTATCCTGCCTGCTCCTGATTTGATCATGGCCATAAAGATATATTTTCAGTTAAATTTCTACATAAAAAGCCAACAATAAGGGGCTGGGGATGTGGCTCAAGCGGTAGCGCGCTCGCCTGGCATGCGTGTGGCCCGGGTTCGATCCTCAGCACCACATACAAACAAAGATGTTGTGTCCACCAATAACTAAAAAATAAATGTTAAAATTCTCTCTCTCTCTCTCTCTCCCTGTCTCATTCTCTCTTTAAAAAAAAAAAGCCAACAATAGGAAAACAGCCAATAATAATAACTTACTCCCTTTCCGTTTAGAGGTTCATAACACTATTATGCCATGACTAGAATCCATTATTATATTCTGGGTATCTAGTTCATCTATTTTTAGCATAAATATCTAATTCTTGGCACAATGATGAACCTATTACATATGACTAACACTCAGTGTTTGACATTAATCTTGCTCCTAGTTTTTCATTAGGTCAATCAGAAAGCCTTTATGGAGTCCATATTCTATACTCAGCAGTTTAGGACTTGGGGAAACTGCTTCAAGTATGATGAAAAATCATCCCTCACTAGCAAAGAAGATA
Organism: Ictidomys tridecemlineatus; assembly: GCF_052094955.1. Taxonomy (NCBI): domain Eukaryota; kingdom Metazoa; phylum Chordata; class Mammalia; order Rodentia; family Sciuridae; genus Ictidomys; species Ictidomys tridecemlineatus. The sequence continues at coordinate 43,386,262 of NC_135490.1, forward strand.
TGTAGATAAGTAAACAAATACTTGCCATAAGGCATTCATTCATTCATTCGTTACTTGCTCTATTTTGATATATAGGAATACAAAAATAAATAATACTGCTCTCAAGACAATATTGTTGTGTGGATTTCTAAATGATTATGAGCAGAGTTTAGCACTTTATGTAAGTTAGCTTATTTTTATCTTCTGGAGCTTTACAGGGCAGGTGTTACTGCTTGTACCATGGAGGAGAAACTGGAGGCTGAAATCACTTGCACAAGGTCACACAGGAAGCTAGGACCAAGTTAGCATATAGTATATATGGGTCTAGCATATATGGGTCTAAACCCTGTGATCTTTTCTCACAATACAAGCCCTCAGCATGAAGCGCTAAATTCTAAAAATAATAATTAAAACAACAAAAAAACATAATAAACTTCACTTAATATTGCCCTTCTTTACTGCCTCTTGTGTACCCTTTATGTTTACACTCCCCAAAAATGTAGTTCACATTGTCAAAATATTTACCTTATACTTGCACATCAGCCACACTTTGAAGTCCCCATCACACAGATATACCAAACACGTTGGCCTGGGACCAATAAAAATCTAATCTGTTTTTCTTAAAAAAGTGACCTCTTAGTTTGCAGTGAAATATAATCTTTTCATTCTTATTTTACTCACCAGGAAGGAGGTTGTGTGGCATAATAAAAAGATTATGTGTTTCAGAATCAGACTTTTCTGAGTTTAAATCCCAACCAAGCAAGGATCTGTGTCCATCTCTGTGACCTGTGCCAGTTTCTTAGACTTCCTAGGCTTTACTTATTTAATATACAAAGCAGGAATGATACTACTTACCATTCAGGAATGTTGCAAGAATTAATATTTTTCAAGTATAATAGAAAAAAATGTTTTCAATTTTCAGGCACTCAATAAATATAATTGTTTATCACCACTACCACCACCATCAGCAGCACAATCTCTTCTGCATTTGGTAAAGTCCATAATCTCTTTCTTAAATTCCTTCCTCCCTAGAGTTTATCCAAGAGATGCTTTTCTGCATTTTTTTCATATTGTTTCTTCTCTCCTACTAATCATACTCTGCATTCTATTGTTCCCAGGTGTTCTTATTCTTGGTCCATTTCTCTTCTTATTTTTAATATTCATCCCAGGATATGTTCATCTTCCTGTGATTTCCTCTACCTCTAATACCTTTCCTAGATTTGTGTGTGAGTCCTAGTTCTTTCCTTTGAATCTAATATCTGTGTATGCCAATGTCCACTAGACACTCTAGGACAGTGTGCTATGGGCAACCCAAACTCAGCAGACCCAAAATGAATTAGGAATAATTTGTCTTCTTCTTCCTCTAAATTATTTGTCTTTTGTATTCACAATGACCAGTAAAAGATCTCATCACCTACCCAATGATGGACAACAGAAATCTGGGCGTGAGCCTAGATAAGTAGCCTCCAACCCAATTGGTAAATAAATAATATGGATTATTACTCTTTTTTAAGAGAGAGAGAGAGAGAGAGAGAGAGAGAGAGAGAGAGAGAGAGAGAGAGAGAGAAGAGAGAGAATTTTTTAATATTTATTTTTCAGTTTTCCATGGACACAACATCTTTTATTTTATTTATATGTGGTGCTGAGGATCGAACCCAACGCCCTGTGCATGGCAGGCGAGCGCACTACCGCTTGAGTCACATCCCCAGCCCTGGATTTTTACTCTTAATGTTTCTTATCTTCTGCTCTTCTCTCTTTTGGTATTGCCCAGGTTAGGCCCCACATCATCATTCCCATCTCCTCACCTTTCAATGGATTTTCTTACCTCCTGGGAAACTACTCCAATACTGACTGCATACTGCTCACTAAACTTTCTGAAATGTCCAGGGTACACTTTCTGTCTATACATGGAGCTCTCCAACAAAGTTAAGAATGCATAAAGGGAAAATAAAGACATAAAATTAATCCATATAAATTCAAGCATAAGTAGCCCACATAATGCCGAACAAAGTAAGCCCTTTGACCCCTCCCATCCTTCTGTGTTTATGCCCATCATAATCCCTGAGATTATAAATTCAATGGGTTTTATTCTTATGATTATGTGAAGATATATGGTACAGTTGATGTTAAGAAGGAGTTTATCCAAGTGGACCTGGCCTATTCACAGGAGCCCTTAAAAGACAGTATTCTCTGGTGTGTGTAGAAGATGGAATCTGAGAGTCTAAGCACGGGAAGGCTTCTATGTATATTGGTTGGCTTGCATATTTGGAGGCCAAATCAAGGAATATGTGCAATTCCTGGAAAATAAGAGTAGCTGAAAACAAAATTCAGCAAAAGACTTTGTAACCTCAGCCCAATCATTGTAAGAAATTACATTTTACCAACTACCAGAGTGAGCTTGGAAGTAAATATTTCCCCAGAGTTCCCAGAATTTGATATAGTCCTCCAAAGACCTTGACACTGAGCAGAGGACCCATTCAGGCCATGACAGGCTTCTGACCTACAGAAAAGTTAATGAAAGAATGGATGTTTTTAAACTCATAAGTTCATGGTAATTTGCTATGTAACAATACAAAACTAACATATCAACTCACTGTTGACACTAATCAATGTCAATCTATTAGTGAATGATTTGAAAGAGTGAGCTGATGGATGGGGGATGGTTAGAGATGGACAGGTGAGTGAATGAATGATGTTCTCAACAGCATGTTCTGAGAACCTCACCCAGTGCTGGGCACACAGTTGGCACTTCATATGTATTAATTGTCTTAGTGGGAAAATATGATAAGAATAAATTATAACAAGAATAAAGATGAGTGTGGTGCTCTGTGTCTTGACTACTGATCAGTAATCCCTTTCATAAACTGAGTCAGAGAATAAAATTGTAGAGAGGCAGAAAGTAATAGGAGATAATTAGAAAAAGATGCAGAGCCCCAAACACTAAAGTCTTCTACCTGATGCAAAGGAGTATTGACCCTTTATATATAAAAATGCAAGACTTCTTTATCTTAACTCTTTTAATATTTAATTTAAATATTTCCTCCCAGCATGTCTTACTTCTTTTTGGTTTAATTATTAGCAACTTTTATTATTGATAACTTGGTAAGTTTTTTAAAAAGTTGGTATATACTGAACTTTTTATGTTCTTTTATAATTTTATGTTTCTCTTTTCCTTACAAAGTAACAGATCTGGTAATTGTCCTTAGTTTTTTGGTAGTCTTGTGGTGTGTAGCAATGTCTTAGCTGGCACCTTTAGGACTAATGGTTGGTTATAAATTAGAAAAGTTGGTTAAAGTGGGAAATCATTAAAATTAATAAAGTATCTTAATTCATTCTTCTTGGGCATAAGACTACTTCCTGTCTTTGAAAGTGAATCTGCTGATGAGTACTTCACCAGTCTTGCCCAAACCACTTCCTAAGGCACAGGTACGGTTCTCTCTTAGGGTTCTTTAAAGTAGCTGGAGAATCTATAAGCCATTTGTGTATAGACTCTTTCTAGTTTTATGATGTTCTCCCAGTCTTTTCATTATTGTCTCACCCACCCACGATCCAAATATTTACGAATTAAGGATTCAACTGCCTTTTCTCACTTAGATAGCACTTAACAACTAAGGTGCCAACATTGACGAGTACAGTCACTTTTACAGATTTGGGAACAAACCATCTGACTCTTGGAAGACTTGTTCCACCACCAGTAGGTGCAGCAGGGCACAAGAAAAGAGCCTAGCTTGCCAGATTGAGCACTCAGCATGCCATGGCTCTCAGCCAAGGCATTTTACAGTTGGAAGGAAAAGTGTGGTTAACCCACTGAGATGGCCCAGTGAAGACCAGCAAAGACGGTTCTGCATTATACCCTCCGTGACTTTAGTCAGGTCATTTAATTCACATCTCAGTTTACTCATCTGTAAAATGCAAATTAAATTAGCACCCATGTTGATGGATTTTTTTTTTTGGTGGTTAAATAATCAAAACGTAGGGAAATGCTTAAAAACATGTATGGTGCATAATAAGTGTCTGAAAATTAAAATAATGAAAATAAATATAAGTGAAAATTAAATGTATTAAAAATGGATATGATTATTTATAGAACTTTAAAATTATTTCACATCACAATGTAATATTAATATTGTTGTTGTCACTGTTATCACCATTACATAGTATAGATAACATTTATTGAACATTAACTGGCAAGACAAGTACTTTATATGCATTATTTCCTTTTGTAACTAGTTCAACATTGCCAGTTATTAAGCAGTAGCACCAAGAGAGAAATTCATTTGCTTTTATTCCAGAATTTCTGCGACTTATTAGATTGTTTGTGCTGTTTCTTTTCTGAAAAGTATTTTATATTTGAGTTACAAAAAACGTATTGACTACAATAAGATGATATAAATTTAAAACAATCTTATGTTACCAATAAAAATTGAACTCCTTTTTTTTGGGGGGGGATACTGGGGACTGAACTCAGGAGCATTCAATCACTGAGCCACATCCCCAGCCTTATTTGGTATTTTATTTAGAGACAGGGTCTCACTGAGTTGCTTAGTACCTCACTATTGCTGAGGCTGGCTTTGAACTCATGATTCTCCTGCCTCAGCCTCCTGAGCCACTGGGATCACAGGAGTGTCCCGCCATGCCCAACTTGAACTCCTTTTAATACCTTGAAATATATAAGTTTTACATTTATATATGAAATTTTACACACATATACATATATGTATGTATATACCCACAGTTTCCTGCTTAATGGCAATTCCCAAATCTCATCACCATTGGTCTCTGGTCAAATCCAGAGACCCTCCTCAGCACCTTTCATAAGGCTGCTCTCCTGAAACGAGTCCCTTGGTCTTTGTCATCGGGAAGCATTTCCTCTCCTCCATGTTTGAAGCACAGTTTGGGCTGGGTGCCGTCTTTAGTTCTAGGGGTTTGCTCCTTCAGTGTTTTGCATGCACCAGCCCACGTGTTCCTGGCCTGAAAGTTTTCTGGTGAGAAATCCACTGAGGGTCTAACGAAGATTCCCTTGTATATGATAAATCACTTTTCTCTCTTTCAAAATTCTCTGCTTTAAACTTTGATCATTTACCTGTAATGTAAACATCTTGGTGTTGACATCTTTAGTTCCAACTTATTTGGGATCCTTTAGGGGGTCACAGATTTGAGTGTCTGTTTCCCTCCTCAGGATTGGGAACTTTTCAGCCACTATTTCTTTAAACTTGCTTCACTCTGCATTCTTTCTCCTTCCCTTTGGAACCTCCATGAAGCCTACATTGATCTGCTGGATGCTGTCCCATGAGTCCTGCAGGTTTCCTTCATTCTGTGTCATTGTTTCTTCCTTCTCTTCCTCTGACTCGGTAATCTGAAATGAAATGTCTTTGAGCTTGCTGATTCTGCTTGATTGAATCTGCTGTCGAAGCTCCCTGTTGAATCATTCAGTTCATTCATTATATTTCTCAGCTCTTGGATTTTGGTTTGGTTCTTTTAAATGATTTCTATCTCTTGGTTGAACTTCTAATTTTGCCCTTGTACTGGTGTCTTTCTGATTTTATTTCATGGTCTATCTATATTGTCTAGTAGCTCAATGCTATTTTTCAAGAGTATTATTTAGAATTCTTTGTCAGGCAATTAGTAGATCCCCATTTCTATAGTTTAGGTAATTGAAACATTATTTCGGTCCTTTTATGGTGTCATGTTTCCTTGATTCTTCATGTTGTTTGTAACCTTGCATTGGATATTTGTGCATTTAAAAAAGTAGTCACCTCTTCCAGTCTTTACAGACTGGCTTTAGCAAGGAAAGCCCTTCATCAGTATCTAGTGAAGAGATGCTTGACCAACTACCAGAGTGTTCCAAGGGGCTATGCTGCTGAAATGAACAGGCAGGCTCCCCTAGCACTTGGGCCTTTTTATTTATCACTTATTTCATTTCACCACCCTTTCCAGAAGCCTCTCCTAAACACAACTTCACCTGTGCTCTCTCAGCACGACCCTGGTGTGCACAGGTATCATCTGGCTCCTTTACTTTGCCATGTAGGAACTGGAGCTCATAAATCTTAGGCAGGCCACTACGCTGGCTAATGTCATTCTGTGAGTGATAAGTTGTCCTTTGTCTCTGACCCAGGAATCTAACATCTTCTGCCAGCACTTTGGAGAGTGAAGAAGGCTGAGTCCTTCACTCATAGGTGGGGTGAAATCCCAGACAACTCTTCACAGTTCTCAAAAGGTGATGGTCTTTGTGTTAAGTATGTGTAATAGAGATTCATGTGCTTTGAAAAAATTGTACTTCAATAAAGTTCAACCTTTAAAAATGCTAACAACACTTTGAATCCAATTATTGCCCTCTTTATTGGGAAATCTAGGATGCTCGTTCCAATGTGTAAGCAAGATCTCTTAAATAGTTTCAGGGCCTACATTTACCACATTGAAGTCTGGATATTGGTGGCTTTCTTTGGTGCTCTGAAGCTTTTCTGACACTACCACATCTACAGAACAAAATGAAATATTGTGTGTACCTATATACACACATATCACACACATATATAAATTGTGTATGAATCAATTGATTCAACTCTGAAGTCTTTACAAAACTAAAGGGTCTATGCAACATTTCCTTTGGAGTAAATGAATACACAACTACAAACATATCACTGTACAAGTGAGGAAAATGTGTCAGTTTTTACATAATCAGTCAAGCGAGTAATAATATCATTTTCCTCTTGTCATCTACATGTTATTTAGGGAATTAAAATCCCACTAACATTTTCCTGTATTAGACTAATAATTTGAGAAGCTAAGCTAAAGGAAAAATTGCTGTGGAATCATAATGGAAATAATAGTACCTTTCTTTGTAGATCAGATTAAGGCAGTTTGCAATGAAAAAAAAGCTGATATTGTTCACCAGAGAATATAGCATTAGGATTCCAATTTCATAATTTGAAAGCTTGGCTTACACAGATAAATCATTTTAAGCTTTTTGGCAGTGTTAAGTTTGTTGTCAAAATTACAAAATTCCTGCTGACATTCTTAGGAAAGGGACGCAAGTGCAGCTCTGATTTGCCTTTGCCATCAGCTCCTTTCTTCTTGCTTTTCTGAAGTACACAGCACACAGTCGTCATCTAAGTCACGTGCTGGGTAATGGCTCCCAGGTCTTTGATCTCTATTCTATGGGTAACTTAGTGGCCACTGATGACTCTCTTTAAACACATGAACTCTTTTTAAAGCAGTCCACATATGAAAATATAAAGATGGTGTTATTTCTCCCATAAAGACAAGCTTTCAGCAAGGTGCCACAGCCCTGCCTCTGCTGTCCCCCGTGGTCCAATCTGCAGCCCTGCCTATAGGCCCAGGCCTTTCAGGACATTGGTGCCCAAACAGACTCTTGTCCTTCAGATCCTGAGCACAGAGGTTTCTCTACCATTGCATACTGATCTCTGTGTATCCAAAATTTTGTTAATCTTAATATTTAATCATACAAGTTTCACATGAGCAAATTCTTTTTGCAAAGAAAGGAAATGTTCCAAGCAAGGGTAAAGTCTCTTCAGTGCCTGTGTCTAGTCATAGACTGTCATCACCATCTGACCTGTGAGCGTCCTTCAGGGCCATGTGCAGAGGTCAGAAACCAAGCTTCCCGGCATTTCTGGTCCGGGGCTGCCTGCTAAGGCCACCGCCAGCGCTGTCTTTGTCCCCACATCGGGGTGCTGCTGGGGCCCTTTCATGTGTTCACCATTTCACAGCCTGAACAGTGAAGTGAGTAGGTGAAGCCAGTACAGCAACATGATCCAACCTTGGGACTTTCACCTCTGTCATCAGCAATGAGACCGTGGTGCTGAGCCCGAGTAAGAAGTCCAATTACATCTTTGCCAATTACATCAATGAGACCTGTTCTTTATGCCTCAGGTTACTACCTGGAATCTGGGAAGGTCAGTCTGCTGAGCTGCCAGAGTTTGAGAATCGCAAACAGGAGGCATTTAGGGACAAGAGGCGTTTGCTTCTCCGTGAAAGAAGCCTGGGGGGAGCCAGGCAAGGCCGTGGGGCTGCCAAGCACAAGGTTCTGAGTGCTGCTTTGCCAGCCTCAGCACACGGCTTCCTGCTCATGGGCCAGTGAGCTCTGAAGCAGAGCAGGCCTGGTACCAGTGCCTCAGTTTGTCTTCCCTGCTTAATAAAAGGCAGCCCTTGAGTTTATTTTCTTTTGCTATGATGCACTTTTGATTTGAGTCAACAAATGTTCATTATTTAGAAAAACTAAGAGAAAAGGGGAATGAGGAAGGGCAAGGGGACTGAGGTTCAGTGCCAGCTCTCCTGGATGGAGAGGGGCATGTGTGGACCACGGATGCCAGACACACTGTGCAGAGGGGACTGGGGGGAGCCAGACAGGAGAGGAGCTGGGCTGCCAAACCCTAACACAGTCGAATAGCCCTGACTGCAGAAGGGAACAGCTGGGAGGACAAGGTCTGCGGTACCCAGGCCAACACCACTGCTTCCCTGGCCCCCCGGGGAAGGAACACCTGCTTCAGCTCAAGCCTGAGAGCGTCTTGGCAGGGGAGGCGTTCTAGGTGTACACCACACTCCTGTGGCCAATGCCACCCACGGTGCCTTCTTTTAAGGAACTCAGGGCAACGATTCTCCACCAGGCTCCCCTGCACGTTGCCGGGAGTCACTCAGGGGTCTCATTCACATGTTGGCAGATGGAGTTGCTTTCAGATGTCATGAATGTTCTGTTTCAGCTGGGATGACAAGTGTTCTCAAAGGCAAGAAATGCACACCTTAGACACAAACATCCTCGCTGTCTGAGATGACGGGGCCACTCCATGGGACAGGGAGCTTCAAAGGGGGTCCCGCACATTCCCTGGGTGGAAACAGCAACATTGGAAGCGCTGCCCCTGGACTCACCTGTCCCTCCTCCTGAGAAGCAGCTCCCAACACCTTGTCCATTTCCAGCAGCTGAGTGATGGGGAGTCCTCACAGCAGCCAGGGCACTGCTTAGCGCCTTCCTAGAGGAGTGGGCCCTGCGATTCTGCCATCCAGGCCACCTTGAGGAGGCCGGCCGCAGCAGCCGGAGGACAGCCCGCTCTCCCCGTGCACTCTGTGGACCATGAGCTGGAACTACCGGAGCTGAGCGCTCCTCGGGGGTCCACCACGGTGGGAGAAGTTCCCCTGCTCTGCGCAGCACCTGGTTCCAAGTCCACGAGGCCTTGACAGCATCCCAAATGCACAAGGCAATACTTTATTTCTTTGAGGTCTGGAAGGTGAGATGAATGGATGCATGTTGTTGGTGTACAATTCTTCACAGATAAAGGTCAGTTTAGTAACAAAACCCAGAAACCAGCTCCAGTGTCTGGTGAGGAGGTAATGTCCATCGTGGCCAATACCCAGGACCTTGAGAGGGATCCCACCCTCTGGGACACGGCCCAGGTGCCACCCACTTTCCCCAGGGGAGCACATTCGGGTGGGATACTGGAGATGCACTTTTATGGCAAAATGTGCTGGTGCTTCCCCTAGAGGTTTGCAGAGTAGCCCTTCCCCAAGCCACACTGGAGAAAGGTGGCTGCAGCCGAGGAGAAGGAGAAGAAAGGATGCAATTTTCTTTGAGGTAAGCAGTTTATTTAATAAATTTATATGAGTTTTTCCTCCCAAAGAACTAAAAAGAGGAGAACCAGCAGTAATCAAGATGTCTTAATTCCTTGACATAAACATACACACAGATTAATGAAGCTTGCAGAGATTCTTTATAAAGGAAAGATTGCTTATGGATTCATATCAAAATTTTCATGCTAATCCCAGTGAAGAGATAGAGTATCTGGTATCAGAGTTAATAATCTGATTGCCAAGCTGTCCGAGACAATTCCACCCAGTCTGAACTCCAATCAGTCCACCTCGTCTCATTTCAGTGTGCTTGGCGTCTCCGGCCCCGTGTCCCTGCACCGAGCCGCCACCTCAACAGTGATGGAAGATATGATGTAAACATGTTGACAAATTAAATTTTTACATTTCAGAGGCGATTTGCTGAGGACGCTTGTGTCGAGAATATGGGTCTGATTATACAATTCCATAGGTACCCCAGGATCATTTTCTTTGTTAGGTTTTGTCTTTTCTTTGACCTCAGGCTTTGAGCGGCTGCTAATGGCAATTCATTCTGTAACTTCAGAGGGTGGGAGAGGAAAGGGAGCAAGATGGAAGGATAGGGAGGTGGACCCACTCACCCACAGTTAAAAAGGAAGACCAGACATGACAGGATTTCATACCTGCCCTCGGCTGCACACATCCATTAATAGCCAACCGATCATTCCCAAAAGTTACATGGAAGCAAGCAACATCTTTCAGTTCATTTGTTTCAATATGTTTTTTTTTCCCCTCCAGAAAATGAAGAGCAAAATCCTCTTAAAATGAGCCCCATTTTCACTCTTCAATATTTTGAGGAGCTCCAAAGTTTAATTTGATGTTGTTTACTCTACTTAAGCGAACCATTAATGGGAGACTAATTCTGAATTTGTTCTGGGTGGTGCAATGATTAAATTATATCAGTTCAAAACTGCAGATGCTGCCAGTTAGGTATTTCACGTTGCAATGTGCTCACAGTTGCCTGTAGTGAGTTTTTAATTGTCTCAGTTTTATTTTTAAAATCAAAGAAGTTAAGAAAAAATCTTTTTAGGTGAAGAATAAAAATACAAGTACATGGGAAGACAGCTTAAAACGTGCAGAAAGTATTTACACCTCAGACTTGATCTGCTTTGTTTCCCCCAAAGACTTACTGATTTTAAATAGAGGTTTTTCAGGCTCCCTGGGAGAATTGAAGGAGCTCCACTGGAGAGCTCCTGGTTACCAAAGGTCAAGCTAAAGGTCGTGCCACGTTCCGTGATTCTCCTGTTTAAGCTGCTTCCATCCACTGGGCATGATTCTGATAAACTCAAATCACAGCCTTTATGGAGAACTAGTGATAGCAACTAAAATGCACATGTTTTATAACCACGCTCAGGCGTGTTTTTTAGCTTCCACTTTCCCTACCAATATTTCAAAAAGAGACTTTGTTTCTTGATCCCTTGTCCACAATGAGACAGAGTGAGTCAATCAGGAATTGAATTAGAAAAAAGCAAAATTAAAAAAAAAAAACCTAAATCTAAACAAAAACAAAAAAGCATTTAGTGATCCAGGAGGCTCTGGCTATTTTAAGTGGAGGCTGTGAATTTTGATGTTCAAAATTTTGACCATAGCTTGGGCAAGTAACAACCTAAGCATTGCACTGAATATAACATACTTGAGAAAGGAAAGGGAAATGTTAGAGAAGGAAAAATGAAATCAATCCTACTCACTTATAGTAACCCTAAAAATATCGGCCACATTTGCAAACCTTCCAATGGGGTCCACGCTGGTCCAGTCATTTCTAGGACTCTATCCCTTGCAGGAGCCTCACTCACTCCAGGCTTTGCTTCTATTGTCACACTGACCTCTTCTTTCCAGTGCCCTTTCTGGCTCCAAATCTCCCTCTTCTGATGAGGGCACCAGTGGTCACATGGGATCCCACCCTAAACCCTCCTTCCAAATAAGGCCACATCCCCAAGTTCTGCAGACAAATACAGGGATGTGTATTTTGGGAGATAGCAATTCAACCCAAAACTATAGTAATATTCTGTCATCTGATACTTTGTGCAAAACAAAGGGACCCAGGTTCTTGCTCCTATGTTTCACCTCTTTGGAATGTCAACGTGTTTGAAAGCTCTAGAAACACCAAGAAATGCTGTGGGGTGGAGGGCAGCAGTCACTTCGGCTCCCCACTCACTTCATGGGCAAAGAGCAAGGATTTGCTCTTATCCAGCGCAGGCCACGGCACCGAGGTGGTCACCTAACTACAGATTCCACTCCTTCCTTAGCCTCCTGGCAGGAAAACCTTCTTGCCGCATCCGTGGTCATGTTCTGGTACACATGATCATGGCACAAATACAGCTGGGGGGTGTGGTTTTCCACTTTCTCAGTAGACTCTGGGAGTGGCTGTCCATCACAGATAAAACAAAAGCAGGGGTGAAGACAGAGCTGGGCAGGGTGGGCAGGGTGGATGGGAGCCCCTGAGGGCTTACTGAGTAGAAGGCTCCTCCAGGGGGTGAGTGGTTTGGAAGCAGCTCTTGTGGATGGTCCGGGGGCTGTCTGGTGTCGCTGAACCCTCCTGCTTCCTGCTTGAGCACTTGCCATGCGTGGCTTAAGAATCAGTGCCTGGTGGCAGTATCCGTCAATTTGTGGGGCCGAGGACCCCAGAGGGAGCTGATGTCGGCTGCCCACGTGCAGAAGCTGTGTTCCCCACATACAAATGCAGGACATTTAATTAGACTTAAAGGTGTGGATAATAGAAAATGTAAAAACAAAATGAGGGAATATGGATGTCCAAGTATATATACTTGCTTTTTATGTCATTTAATTATAATTTCATACAATTTAATGTTTGATAAAGGCTGTCTTGAACAGCCAGCACCCAGAGCGCCGAGGTGTAATGACACGCTTGACCATTTACAGAGTGAAACAGATCCAGTCGCCTGGGGCAGCAGACTTCCCACTGCTGCTTGGAAAAGGCAAAATTCACCTGCTACAGCTCCCAGCGGAACATCCACCCCAGGCTCCTCTTCTGCCTGGTGTCTCTGGGACGCTCTTGTACCTCAGGTGCAGCAAGGTGACAGGCCTTCCACTGGGCTCCTCATCTGCCCACTGCCCGCTGCTCTCATCCACAGCCCTTCAGTCCCCCAGCTTGTTTTCCTAGTTCTTTGGAATCACCGTGAGGGCCCCTCTCCTCCCTGTGGCCGCAGCCCCAGTTCTGCCATTCCCACTTCCATGGTACATGTTTCTAAGCTTCTAGGCAAATCTGATTGTCGAGTCCATTTTCTGTGGCTGTAACTGAATACCACAGACTGGGTGATTTATAAGAAGAGAGGTTTGTTCGGCTCACAGTTTGGGAGACTGGCAAGTCCAAGGTCAGGGCCTGATGGGAAGGGCACCTTCTGGCTGATGCAACTCTGCAGAGGCCTGAGGTGGTGCAGAGCGTCTCATGACAAGTGGGGGGCATCTAGGCCAGGCAGCCACACTGGCTCTCACAACAGATTGGCTCTCAAGACAGCCTGTTGACAGCTAATGCATTAATCTGAGAGTGGATTGACCCACTCCTAAGGGCAGCGCCCTCATGACCCAGTCCCCTCCCGAGCTCCCACCT